>NC_057807.1:180911632-181082329 GCF_018294505.1 Triticum aestivum | reverse complement strand
GAGAGAGAGGGAGGGAGAGAGAGGGAGAGAGAGAGAGGAGGAGGAGGAGGAGGAGGAGGAGGAGAGAGGGGGAGGTCGCGTTTTATGCATCAAAGACTGATATAAACCATGTTTCGATATAAACTTGCATTCAAATATTTAAATTGGAGAACATGTTGTTTGCAATCCACACATGAATGGATATATGCTATACCAAACAAGTTCATTAATTTGACTTTCAACATGTTCATGGAGTACTATAATACTGTACAACATGCTACTCGATTGAGGTGTTCAATTTGGTATTTAGTTCACTATTTTGACTTGGTGAACAAGCTATTTCATTGAATCGAGATATTTCATTTTGGGTTTGATTCCCGTTTTTTAGTGGGTCAACTATTTGTCATATAGTAAATCGCTAGCAACGAGCATGTAAAACCACATTACTTCCGAGCATCATCTCTCCATCTAAAAAAGAAGTGGCAAGCTAATATTTCAAAATTTGATTCGAATCGACTTGGTAAGGTAGGCGTGGATGCTCGTTCTCCCAAAATTTGAACAAACTGTTAAACATCCTCTGCTCGGTGGAATTCGCCCGAGCAAATAAATGGGAGACACGAAATTACCGGCCTATGTGGGACACACATCAATTGGCCCGTTGTACATCGAGGGCAGGTTTGTAACTTCATCCAAGCGCGCCTTCTCCTTAGCTGAAATGACATGTGCCGAATAATTCATAAACCATGGTCGGCAAAACACGCTCTCCTGGCCCGAAATAGCTCGCGTCCACTATTTCAAAACACGCTCTCCTCGCCCGAAATCGCTCGCGCCCACTATATTTCAAAACACGCCCTCCTCGCCCGAAATCGCTCCCGCCCACTATTTGGGGAGAAGCAAAGTTACTCTACTATCCCCGAACCTCAGTACACAGACCCAAGCCGAGAAGCCTAAAGGCAGGGGTAGAACTGTAACTCCCCGGAAGCTCCCTTCTCCCGAGCCGCGAAACCTCGGCCCCTCCTCCATGGCGCCCCCACCGCACCAATTTCACAGCCGCCCTCCTTCCTAATGCCAGAGACGTTGTCCGTTTGCCTTCATGCACTGGGCCGTGCTGTTGGAGCTGCCTCGACAACGGTCGAGTGAACCGTACCAGAGTCAATTCACCCCTGCCGTTGTTCACGGCGCTGGAGCGGCTCCAACTTTGGATCCGTCCAGAGTCCCGGAGCTGCTTCCCCGTAGTCGTCGACCGTCGCGACATCTCTGCTTCCCTGCCGCCGGTCGCCACCGCAACCGCGCCGGCCTCACCGACTCGGCAGCTGAAGCTGCCTACTTCACCATGCCGCCAAATAGGTCTCATCCTACTCTCAGATCACTTTGTTTACGTGTCAGTTGTCTGAAATTTTATTCTGGGCCAATCGATCCCAATGGGAAGCAGCACCCCTTGAGGCGGCGGAGCACCTAGGCTGCCGGTTGGCTGGTGTCTAACGTAAGGGTGCAGGGCCACAAGTTCGCCGTGGAAGCAGCACTTAGATGGCTATCTTAGAGTTGCGTTGGTTGAAGTTACTGTCGCCGCTGGATCTGGATGATGGCGAGTCTTTGCGGATTGGCTCGGGGGCGGCGCAACCACAGCAGTGCGATGGGGCGGGGAGCGGGGTTTTGGTCGGGGCCACGGACGGCGGAGGCAAGCTGCTTTGCCGTTGGTCGTTGGCTCTTCGGGGAAGATTCCGAACAGTGTCAGCCGGGAGGCACAAGACGGCCATCAAGCCATCCAGCGTAGATCGGCAGTACCAAAATAAAATAAAATCGTGTGACCCCAATTTAGTCTTCAGTCAACAAACGTGTGACCACTCATACCTTGTGAAGGAAATATGCCCTAGAGGCAATAATAAAGTTATTATTTATTTCCTCATATCATGATAAATGTTTATTATTCATGCTAGAATTGTATTAACCAGAAACATGATACATGTGTGAATACATAGACAAACATATAGTCACTAGTATGCCTCTACTTGACTAGCTCATTAATCAAAGATGGTTATGTTTCCTAACCATAGACATGTGTTGTCATTTGATTAATGGGATCACATCATTAGGAGAATGATGTGATTGACATGACCCATTCCGTTAGCCTAGCACTTGATCGTTTAGTATACTACTATTGCTTTCTTCATGACTTATACAAAGTTCCTACAACTATGAGATTGTGCAACTCCCATTTACCGGAGGAACACTTTGTGTGCTACCAAACGTCACAACGTAACTGGGTGATTATAAAGGTGCTCTACAGGTGTCTCCAAAGGTACATGTTGAGTTGGCATAATTCGAGATTAGGTTTTGTTACTCCGATTGTCGGAGAGGTATCTTTGGGCCCTCTCGGTAATACTCATCACCTAAGCCTTGCAAGCATTGTAACTAATGAGTTACTTATGAGTTGATGTATTACGGAACGAGTAAAGAGACTTGCCGGTAACGAGATTGAACTAGGTATTGGATACCGACGATCGAATCTCGGGCAAGTAACATACCGATGACAAAGGGAACAACGTATGTTGTTATGCGGTTTGACCGATAAAGATCTTCGTAGAATATGTGGGAACCAATATGAACATCCAGGTTCCACTATTGGTTATTGACCGAGAATAGTTCTAGGTCATGTCTACATAGTTCTCGAACCCGTAGGGTCCGCACGCTTAACGTTACGATGACAGTTTTATTATGAGTTTATAAGTTTTGATGTACCGAAGTTTGTTCGGAGTCCCGGATGTGATCACGGACATGACGAGGAGTCTCGAAATGGTCGAGACATAAAGATTGATATATTGGAAGCCTATGTTTGGACATCGGAATCGTTCCGGGTGAAATCGGCATTTTACCGGAGTACCGGGAGGTTACCGGAACCCCCCGGGGGGTTATTGGGTCTACAAGGGCCTCGAGGGAGAAGAGGGAAGGAGCCAGGGGGGCCGGGCGCCCCTCCCCTTCCTAGTCCGAATAGGACAAGGGAAGGGGGCGGCGCCCCCCCCCCCTTTCCTTCCTCTCTTCCTCCTCTTTCCCCCCTTCTCCTACTCCTACTTGGAAAGAAGGGAGTCCTACTCCCGGTGGGAGTAGGACTGCCCCCTTGGCGCGCCCTCCTTGGCCGGCTGCCTCCTCCCCCCTGGCTCCTTTATATACGGGGGCGGGGGGCACCCCATAGACACAAGTTGATCTACGGATCGTTCCTTAGCCGTGTGCGGTGCCCCCCTCCACCATATTCCACCTCAGTCATATCGTCGTGGAGTTTAGGTGAAGCCCTGCACCGGTAGAACATCATCATCGTCACCACGCCGTTATGCTGACGGAACTCATCTCCGGAGCTTCGCTGGCTCGGAGGCCGGAGATCGTCATCGAGCTGAAGGTGTGCTGAACTCGGAGGCCCTGTACGTTCGGTGCTTGGATCAGTCGGATCGTGAAGACGTACGACTACATCAACCGTGTTGTGCTAACGCTTCCGCTTACGATCTACGAGGGTACGTGGACGAACACTCTCCCCTCTCGTTGCTATGCCATCACCATGATCTTGCGTGTGCGTAGGAAAATTTTGAAATTACTACGTTCCCCAACAGTGGCATCCGAGCCTAGGTTTTATGGTTTGATGTTATATGCACGAGTAGAACACAAGTGAGTTGTGGGCGATATAAGTCATACTGCTTACCAGCATGGTTCGGTGGTATAGTTGGATGAAGCGGCCCGGACCGACATTACGCGTACGCTTACGCGAGACTGGTTTTACCGCCGTGCTTTGCACACAGGTGACTAGCGGGTGTCAGTTTCTCCAAATTTAATTGAACCGAGTGTGGCTACGCCCGGTCCTTGCGAAGGTTAAAACAGCATCAACTTGACAAACTATCGTTGTGGTTTTGATGCGTAGGTAAGAACGGTTCTTGCTCAGCCCGTAGCCGCCACGTAAAACTTGCAACAACAAAGTAGAGGATGTCTAACTTGTTTTTGCAGGGCATGTTGTGATGTGATATGGCCAAGACATGATGCTATATTTTATTGTATGAGATGATCATGTTTTGTAACCGAAGTTATCGGCAACTGGCAGGAGCCATATGGTTGTCGCTTTATTGTATGAAATGCAAACGCCCTGTAATTGCTTTACTTTATCACTAAGCGGTAGCGATAGTCGTAGAAGCAATAGATGGCATAAACGACAATGATGCTACGATGGAGATCAAGGTGTCGCGCCGGTGACGATGGTGATCACGACGGTGCTTAGGAGATGGAGATCACAAGCACAAGATGATGATGGCCATATCATATCACTTATATTGATTGCATGTGATGTTTATCCTTTATGCATCTTATCTTGCTTTGATTGACGGTAGCATTTTAAGATGATCTCTCACTAAAATTATCAAGAAGTGTTCTCCCTGAGTATGCACTGTTGCCAAAGTTCGTCGTGCCCAAACACCACGTGATGATCGGGTGTGATAAGCTCTATGTTCATCTACAACGGGTGCAAGCCAGTTTTGCACACGCGGAATACTCAGGTTAAACTTGACGAGCCTAGCATATGCAGATATGGCCTCGGAACACAGAGACCGAAAGGTCAAGCATGAATCATATAGTAGATATGATCAACATAGTGATGTTCACCATTGAAAACTACTCCATCTCACGTGATGATCGGTCATGGTTTAGTTGATTTGGATCACGTAATCACTTAGATGACTAGAGAGATGTCTGTCTAAGTGGGAGTTCTTAAGTAATATGATTAATTGAACTTAAATTTATCATGAACTTAGTACCTGATAGTATTTTGCTTGTCTATGTTTGTTTGTAGATAGATGGCTCGTGCTGTTGTTCCGTTGAATTTTAATGCGTTCCTTGAGAAAGCAAAGTTGAAAGATGATGGTAGCAATTACACGGACTGGGTCCGTAACCTGAGGATTATCCTCATTGCTGCACAGAAAAGTTACATCCTGGAAGCACCGCTGGGTGCCAGGCCTGCTGCTGATGCAACTGACGACATTAAGAACGTCTGGCAGAGCAAAGCTGATGACTACTCTATAGTTCAGTGTGCCATGCTTTACGGCTTAGAACCGGGCCTTCAACGACGTTTTGAACGTCATGGAGCATATGAGATGTTCCAGGAGTTGAAGTTAATATTTCAAGCAAATGCCCGAATTGAGAGATATGAAGTCTCCAATAAGTTCTACAGCTGCAAGATGGAGGAGAATAGTTCTGTCAGTGAGCATATACTCAAAATGTCTGGGTATAATAATCACTTGATTCAACTGGGAGTTAATCTTCCGGATGATAGCGTCATTGACAGAATTCTCCAATCACTGCCACCAAGCTACAAGAGCTTTGTGATGAACTATAATATGCAAGGGATGAACAAGACTATTCCCGAGCTCTTCGCAATGCTAAAAGCTGCGGAGGTAGAAATCAAGAAGGAGCATCAAGTGTTGATGGTCAACAAGACCAATAGTTTCAAGAAAAAGGGCAAAGGGAATAAGAAGGGGAACTTCAAGAAGAACAACAAGCAAGTTGCTGCTCAAGAGAAGAAACCCAAGTCTGGACCTAAGCCTGAAACTGAGTGCTTCTACTGCAAGCAGACTGGTCACTGGAAGCGGAACTACCCCAAGTATTTGGCGGATAAGAAAGATGGCAAAGTGAACAAAGGTATATGTGATATACATGTTATTGATGTGTACCTAACTAGAGCTCGTAGTAGCACATGGGTATTTGATACTGGTTCTGTTGCTAATATTTGCAACTCAAAACAGGGACTACGGAATAAGCAAGCACTGGCCAAGGACGAGGTGACGATGCGCGTGGGAAACGGTTCCAAAGTCGATGTGATCGCAGTCGGCACGCTACCTCTACATCTACCTTCGGGATTAGTTTTAGACCTGAATAATTGTTATTTGGTGCCAGCGTTGAGCATGAACATTATATCTGGATCTTGTTTGATGCGAGACGGTTATTCATTTAAATCAGAGAATAATGGTTGTTCTATTTATATGAGTAATATCTTTTATGGTCATGCACCCTTGAAGAGTGGTCTATTTTTATTAAATCTCGATAGTAGTGATACACATATTCATAGTGTTGAAACCAAAAGATGCAGAGTTGATAACGATAGTGCAACTTACTTGTGGCACTGCCGTTTGGGTCATATCGGTGTAAAGCGCATGAAGAAACTCCATACTGATGGACTTTTGGAATCACTTGATTACGAATCACTTGGTACTTGCGAACCGTGCCTTATGGGCAAGATGACTAAAATGCCGTTCTCCGGAACTATGGAGCGAGCAACTGATTTGTTGGAAATCATACATACTGATGTTTGCGGTCCAATGAATGTTGAGGCTCGCGGCGGGTATCGTTATTTTCTCACTTTCATAGATGATTTGAGCAGATATGGGTATATCTACTTGATGAAACACAAGTCTGAAACATTTGAAAAGTTCAAAGAATTTCAGAGTGAAGTGGAAAATCATCGTAACAAGAAAATAAAGTTTCTATGATCTGATCATGGAGGAGAATATTTGAGTTACGAGTTTGGCCTACACTTGAAACAATGTGGAATAGCTTCGCAACTCACACCACCTGGAACACCACAACGAAATGGTGTGTCCAAACTTCGTAATCGTACTTTACTTGATATGGTGTGATCTATGATGTCTCTTACTGATTTACCGCTATCGTTTTGGGGTTATGCTTTAGAGATGGCTGCATTCACGTTAAATAGGGCACCATCAAAATCCGTTGAGACGACGCCTTATGAAGTGTGGTTTGGCAAGAAACCAAAGTTGTCGTTTCTTAAAGTTTGGGGCTGCGATGCTTATGTGAAGAAACTTCAACCAGATAAGCTCGAACCCAAATCGGAGAAATGTGTCTTCATAGGATACCCAAAAGAGACTGTTGGGTACACCTTCTATCACAGATCCGAAGGCAAGACATTCGTTGCTAAGAATGGATCCTTTCTAGAGAAGGAGTTTCTCTCGAAAGAAGTGAGTGGGAGGAAAGTAGAACTTGATGAGATAACTGTATCTACTCCCTTATTGGAGAGTAGTTCATCACAAGAACCGGTTCCTGTGACAACTACACCAATCAGTGAGGAAGCTAATGATAACGATCATGAAACTTTAGATCAAGTTTCTACTGAACCTTGTAGGTCTACCAGAGTAAGATCCGCACCAGAGTGGTACGGTAATCCTATTCTAGAAGTCATGTTACTTGACCATGATGAACCTACGAACTATGAGGAAGCGATGATGAGCCCAGATTCCGCAAAATGGCTAGAGGCCATGAAATCTGAGATAGGAACCATGTATGAAAACAAAGTGTGGACTTTGGTTGACTTGCCCGATGATCGGCAAGCCATTGAGAATAAATGGATCTTTAAGAAGAAGACTGACGCTGATGGTAATGTAACTGTCTATAAAGCTCGACTTGATGCAAAAAGTTTTCGACAAGTTCAAGGGGTTGACTACGATGAGACTTTCTCACCCGTAGCGATGCTTAAGTCTGTCCGAATCATGTTAGCTATTGCTGCATTTCATGATTATGAAATTTGGCAAATGGATGTCAAGACTGCATTCTTGAATGGATTTCTAGAAGAAGAGTTGTATATGATGCAGCCAGAAGGTTTTGTTGATCCAAAAGGTGCTAACAAAGTGTGCAAGCTCCAGCATTCCATTTATGGATTGGTGCAAGCATCTCGGAGTTGGAATAAACGCTTTGATAGTGTGATCAAAGCATATGGTTTTATACAGACTTTTGGAGAAGCCTGTATTTACAAGAAAGTGAGTGGGAGCTCTGTAGCATTTCTAATTTTATATGTAGATGACATATTATTAATTGGAAATGATATAGAATTTCTGGATAGCATAAAAGGGTACTTGAATAAAAGTTTTTCAATGAAAGACCTCGGTGAAGCTGCTTACATATTGGGCATCAAGATCTATAGAGATAGATCAAGACGCTTAATAAGACTTTCACAAAGCACATACCTTGACAAAATTTTGAAAAAGTTCAAAATGGATCAGGCAAAGAAAGGGTTCTTGCCCGTGCTACAAGGTGTGAAGTTGAGTCAAACTCAATGCCCGACCACAGCAGAAGATAGAGAGAAAATGAAAAATGTTCCCTATGCTTCAGCCATAGGCTCTATCATGTATGCAATGCTCTATACCAGATCTGACGTATGCTTAGCAATAAGCTTGGCAGGAAGGTACCAAAGTAATCCAGGAGTGGATCACTGGACAACGGTCAAGAACATCCTGAAATACCTGAAAAGGACTAAGGATATGTTTCTCGTATATGGAGGTGACAAAGAGCTAGTCGTAAATGGTTACGTCGATGCAATCTTTGACACTGATCCGGACGATTCTAAATCGCAAACCGGATACATGTTTTTATTAAACGGTGGAGCTGTAAGTTGGTGCAGTTCTAAACAAAGCGTCGTGGCGGGATCTACATGTGAAGCGGAGTACATAGATGCTTCGGAAGCAGCAAATGAAGGAGTCTGGATGAAGGAGTTCATTTCCGATCTAGGTGTCATACCTAGTGCATCGGGACCAATGAAGATCTTTTGTGACAATACTGGTGCAATTGCCTTGGCAAAGGAATCCAGATTTCACAAGAGGACCAAGCACATCAAGAGACGCTTCAATTCCATTCGGGACCAAGTCCAAGTGGGAGACATAGAGATTTGCAAGATACATACGGATCTGAATGTTGTAGACCCGTTGACTAAGCCTCTCTCACGAGCAAAACATGATCAGCACCAAGATTCCATGGGTGTTAGAATCATTACTATGTAATCTAGATTATTGACTCTAGTGCAAGTGGGAGACTGAAGGAAATATGCCCTAGAGGCAATAATAAAGTTATTATTTATTTCCTCATATCATGATAAATTTTTATTATTCATGCTAGAATTGTATTAACCGGAAACATGATACATGTGTGAATACATAGACAAAAATATAGTCACTAGTATGCCTCTACTTGACTAGCTCATTAATCAAAGATGGTTATGTTTCCTAACCATAGACATGTGTTGTCATTTGATTAATGGGATCACATCATTAGGAGAATGATGTGATTGACATGACCCATTCTGTTAGCCTAGCACTTGATCGTTTAGTATACTGCTATTGCTTTCTTCATGACTTATACAAAGTTCCTACAACTATGAGATTGTGCAACTCCCATTTACCGGAGGAACACTTTGTGTGCTACCAAACGTCACAACGTAACTGGGTGATTATAAAGGTGCTCTACAGGTGTCTCCAAAGGTACATGTTGAGTTGGCATAATTCGAGATTAGGTTTTGTTACTCGATTGTCGGAGAGGTATCTCTGGGCCCTCTCGGTAATACTCATCACCTAAGCCTTGCAAGCATTGTAACTAATGAGTTACTTATGAGTTGATGTATTACGGAACGAGTAAAGAGACTTGCCGGTAACGAGATTGAACTAGGTATTGGATACCGACGATCGAATCTCGGGCAAGTAACATACCGATGACAAAGGGAACAACGTATGTTGTTATGCGGTTTGACCGATAAAGATCTTCGTAGAATATGTGGGAACCAATATGAACATCCAGGTTCCACTATTGGTTATTGACCGAGAATAGTTCTAGGTCATGTCTACATAGTTCTCGAACCCGTAGGGTCCGCACGCTTAACGTTACGATGACAGTTTTATTATGAGTTTATAAGTTTTGATGTACCGAAGTTTGTTCGGAGTCCCGGATGTGATCACGGACATGACGAGGAGTCTCGAAATGGTCGAGACATAAAGATTGATATATTGGAAGCCTATGTTTGGACATCGGAATCGTTCCGAGTGAAATCGGCATTTTACCGGAGTACCGGGAGGTTACCGGAACCCCCCGGGGGGTTATTGGGTCTACAAGGGCCTCGAGGGAGAAGAGGGAAGGAGCCAGGGGGGCCGGGCGCCCCTCCCCTTCCTAGTCCGAATAGGACAAGGGAAGGGGGGCGGCGCCC
Source organism: Triticum aestivum (assembly GCF_018294505.1). Lineage (NCBI taxonomy): Eukaryota > Viridiplantae > Streptophyta > Magnoliopsida > Poales > Poaceae > Triticum > Triticum aestivum. The sequence goes on along the minus strand of NC_057807.1, from coordinate 181,072,344 downwards.
CCCCCCCCTTTCCTTCCTCTCTTCCTCCTCTTTCCCCCCTTCTCCTACTCCTACTTGGAAAGAAGGGTGGGAGTAGGACTCCCCCCTTGGTGCGCCCTCCTTGGCCGGCCGCCTCCTCCCCCCTGGCTCCTTTATATACGAGGGCGGGGGGGCACCCCATAGACACAAGTTGATCTACGGATCGTTCCTTAGCCGTGTGCGGTGCCCCCCTCCACCATATTCCACCTCAGTCATATCGTCGCGGAGTTTAGGCGAAGCCCTGCGCCGGTAGAACATCATCATCGTCACCACGTCGTCGTGCTGACGGAACTCATCTCCGGAGCTTCGCTGGGTGGGAGGCCGGAGATCGTCATCGAGCTGAACGTGTGCTGAACTCGGAGGCCCCGTACGTTCGGTGCTTGGATCGGTCGGATGGTGAGGACGTACGACTACATCAACCGCGTTGTGCTAACGCTTCCGCTTACGGTCTACGAGGGTACATGGACGAACACTCTCTCCTCTCGTTGCTATGCCATCACCATGATCTTGCGTGTGCGTAGGAAAATTTTGAAATTACTACGTTCCCCAACACCTTGTTGTTGATCTCTTAGGGTATTTCTTCAGATCAAAGAGATGTGTCGTTCTTAACATTATGCATTATCTGTTGAGCTCGTGCTCGCTTCCCCGAACGCCCCACCCTGCCAAACTTTGCCACAATCGTCGTGCCGACGCCATTAACTCGCCTCTGTCGCTCGCCGACGCCGGAGCTTGTCGCAGCGGGCACGGGAACAGGCACGACGCAGCCAAGTGTACAATGTGCCCATGCCACTTTGCTCGTCGCCACCCACGCTCATGTGCTCGTCTCCGGTCTCCCACAGTGGCCGCGTGAGGTGCATCGCCTTCTCCCCGTCTCGCTGATGTCGTTCGTCGCCGGGCGCCGTGTCCAGAAGCTCTCCGGCGGAGCCCATCCCCCCTCCTTGCTCTCTTATAAATACACCCCTCCCCAGCCTCCTCGAGCATCACCGCACACTCACCCAACCTCCACAAGTCCGTAGCGAAGCCACGGCCCGGTCGGGCAGGCCTCTGGCCGCCATCCTGACCAGAGCTAGCTGGCGATCCTGTAAGTGCATCTAGTGCCCCTTAGTGATTTTGGTGTATTGAAGACTTATAGGTTAAGGGACTGATGCGTTTGTGAGTGTACACAGGTCTATAAGTCTATGAGGAGTTTGATATTTACAGAGAAAGTCAACCCCTCAAAATGAAGTTCTTCGACTGAAGACTTTGATATTCTGAAGACTTTCTGAAGACTTTGAAAGTGAAGAAATTGGTGTGACCTTGAAGACTTGGTATTCATTTGAGGAACATGAAGCGTGAAGACTTTTGTTTTCGTAGTTTCATTTTCTCTTTCTTGAGTCATAGGAAACACCGTACTGTTAAAGGGGGTCGAGGAAATACTAAGGAAAAATTTCCATGTGATGCTCAACTCAAAATCCTACACCTACCAATCCCTTCGAGTGAAGCCATTGGAAATCTCATACAGTTCAGTCAATTTCTTCAGTGACAGAGACGCAGTTCTTCTGGTCACTGAGGACTTTGCTCTGACTGAGGAGTTAGGAATTCGCCAGTGCGAATTGCCTACACAGTGAGGAACATGATAGCCCTGAGGAATTTGAGAGTCAAATTTCCGACCGTTGCTGTGCTGCGCGCCGGCTGTCCCAAAATATCTTATCCACCTAACGGTCATATCATTGAAGGGCATTTATGTCTTATCATGTCGGGCTGCTCCCTAGGCTATAAATAGCCGCCCCCTACAACCACTAGTTGGTTGGCTGCTCCGAGAGAACTTGACACTTGTCATTTGAGAGCAACCCATCCTCCGAGGACTTTGAGCGAAAATCATCAAGTGAGGAAAATCCCAAAACCAAACCCCCACAAACCCAAAGTGATTGAGCATCACTGAAGAAATTGATCCTGCGTGGATCCGACGCTTGTTACCTTTGAAGACTGTGCTTCTTCCAGACGGTTAGGCGTCAAGGTCTAGAGCATCCAAGAGGAATTGTGGATCGCCGAGTGACCAAGTCTGTGAAGGTTTGGAAGTCACCTGAAGACTTACCACGAGTGATTGGACGAGGCCTGCGTGGTCTTAGTTCAAGGAGAATACGGTGAGGACTGGGTGTCTTGAGTTGCGGCTCAGTGACTGGGTGTCCGGGACTGTGTGTCCTCGAGTTTAAATACTCAGCCGCTCCAACCAGACGTACAACTGAGACAGCAGTTGGAACTGGTTTACCAAATCATTGTCTTCACCAACTAACTGGTTCTATTTCCTCAACTCTTTCATTTCCTCATTACTGTGTTGAATGTTGTTCATATCTGTGCTTGAAGACTTTGACTGAAGACTTTCTCAATTTCCTCAGTTCAATTTCTTCAGTTTGTTTGTCTTCATCTTGTTATCCTGTGTTTACACTTTCTGTACTCTGCGCTAGTCTTCATTTCATCATGATGACCATGCTTGTATCCTGTTATGTTTACTTCTGAGTACTTATTCCGCTGCAAGTAGTTCTTCGCTAAGGAATTTCCTCACCGGCAAATTCCTCAGTGAAGAGTTCATAAAAATCACCTATTCACCCCCCCTCTAGTCGATATAACGCACTTTCAATTGGTATCAGAGCAAGGTACTCCCTTGTTCTGTGTGATTTTGGTTTAACCGCCTGGAGTTTTAGTTATGTCGACCGCAGGTATGATCAAGGTCTCGGCTGGGTGTCCTACCTTTGATGGGACGGACTACCCCTACTGGAAGAACAAGATGCGAATGCATCTTGAGGCAATTGACAACGATCTCTGGTATGTTGTGGAAAATGGTGTCCCCTCTGTCACACCCTCACTGAACGCTACCGATGTGAAGAGATTCAAGCAACTCGATTCTCAAGCGAAGAATATCATATGTGGCCATCTGAGTAAAGGACAGTATGGAAGAGTGAGTGCTTTGGAAACTGCTAAGCTTATCTAGGATAGGCTGTCCAAAGTGAATGAAGGAGTCTCAACTCAGCGTGACTCTCGAGTTGATGTTCTTCGGAATCTCTTCAACCGCTTCAAAAGACTCGACAATGAAAATGTCCAACAAACCTTTGATCGCCTCACTGACATCTCAAATGAGCTTCAAGCCCTCGGTGCCACTGACATCACTGATCATGAAGTGGTGAAGAAACTGTTGAGATCGCTTGATTCCTCATTTGATACTCTGGGACTGATGATACAAGAACGTGCTGACTACAAGTCTCTTGATCCTGCTGATATCCTCGAAAGGCTAAATACTCACGAGTTCCAGCTTGCTGAAAAGAGAGATCTCTATGGTTCAAGCTATGGCAAACCACGTGCCCTGAAGGCCAAGGCTGTGTCTGACTCTGAATGTGAGGATTCTGGTAGTAGCCTTGGTGATCCTGAAGAATTGAGCCAGGAGCTAGCACTGCTCGTGAAGAAATTCCAGAAGTTCTCAAGACGTGGTCGCTTTGGAAAATCCTCAAGAAGCAGTGATTCCTCATCCAGTGACTATAAGAGAAGGTTGTGCCACAAATGCAAGAAACCTGGTCACTATATTCAAGATTGTCCTCAGTGGGAAAAGGAAATGAAGAAGAAGAAATACAAGGATTACAGTTCTGATGATGCAAAGAAGAAGAAGAAATCGTCAAAATCTTCGTCATCAAAATCCTCGAAGTCTTCATCTCACAAGAAGAGCAGCTCCAAGAAGGCTCGGGCATTCATTGGCAAGGAAATGGACTCTGAAGCTGAATCTGAGGAAAATGATGAAGAGGAGGCGTCTGAAGAATCTGAATCTGGTGTGGCGAGTCTGGCCGTCGCTACTGCTTTCGTCAGCAAGTCCATCTTCAACACTGAAGAAACTGACCCCACCGACAAGCCTGATGAAGATAATGATGGCTACGCTCCCACCTATTGCTTCATGGCGAAAGGTGCTAAGGTACTCAAATACAACTCCTCTGAATCTAGTGAAAATGAATCTGATGAGGATCTCAAGCCCAGCTACTCTAAACTTGCTAAGATTGCTGTAAAACAACAACGGGCTTTTGAAAAGGTTCAAAACATGCTAGACAAAAGTGATGATATGTTGGGTGAAGAAATGGATCGCACTAAAGCCCTGACTGAAAATCTTCAGAGACTTCAGTCTAGGTTTGATAACCTTCAAAGTCATCATAACACTCTCTTGTCTGATCATGAGAAACTTTCTTATGAATTTCTTCAAGAAAAGCAAGATCACGAGAAGCTTTCCTCTGAATCTCTTCAAAGAAAGGAAGATCTTGAAAAGCTAAGAGTGTGTTATGAAGATCTTCAGAAGGAGCGCGATTCATTACTAGCTCAACAAATCAGCGCTTCTCAGGAAGAATTTGTTCCTCCATGCTTAAAGTGCATTGAACGTGAATCTGCTAATTCTTCACCTGAATGTTCAAATGCTTCAACTGTTACAAATTCCTCATCTGCCTCTGATATCACTAGTTCCTCATCTGAGGACATTGCTAGTATCACTGACAATGCAGGGCTGAAGGAATTGTACATGACAGGCATGTACAAAAGCCTCAAAGGGCATCAAACACTTTGTGATGTGCTTAAAAAGCAGATCCTCAACAGAAACCCTAGGAAAGAGGGTATTGCCTTTGAGAGGAAACTTAATGCTGATGGAACATATTGGAAGCCTGAGCAGTACCCCAAAACCTCATGGGTTGCTGCAAAGGGACCTCCAGTTGATCCATCTAACTTATCTGGCTTTACATGTGAATCTCCTCATTCTTCTGATGAGTCATTTGACTCCAACTATAAACTGTTCAAAAATCAGAATGGTGAAGTATTTGCTAGATATGTTGGCACTAACTGCAGGAACGGTTCCCCTATGAAGAAAATCTGGGTTCTCAAAAGTTATGTTGAAAGTCTTCAGGAGAATGTCCTCATGACACCACCTGTGAAGAATAGGAACCCCAGATCAAATTCTTCATATGGACCAAATTCTTCATATGGATCCAAATCCTCACATGAATCAAATTCCTCAAAAGGATCAAGGTCCTCATATGATTATCATTGTGCTAACAACTCTGTGTCGCAGGGTAGAGCTAAGGGCTATGAATATGTGCATTATTCTTCAAATCATTATGTTCATAAGTCCTCGAAGAATTTCTCTGCTTATTCATATGCTTACCCTAACCCCTCTTATGTGAAATGAAATGGTTTGGCATCTTTGCCACCTTTCTCATATGGTGCTCGCAGAGTGATGAACTCTTTGCCACCCCTTCAGATGTGGGTGGTGAAGAAAAAGAACTAATTTCTTCTGCAGGGTCAGGTCTCCAGACGTGCTTTAACGTCTGAAGAATTTGCTGGGGACCTGACAAAATGCCTGAAAGGACGCAGGCCAATCATGATGAAATGAACTTTCATTTCAACACGTCCTCATACTGCTATATCTGTTTACTGCTTGATGAAATTCATCTGATGAACTTGATATCATATTCTTCACTGATGAAGCATATGAGATTGTAAGCTACACTAATTCATCTGCAGGATGATCAACCCAAAACCACTGAATGGGTCCTCGATAGTGGATGTACGAATCACAGGACTGGTGACAAGAATCTATTGATGGATGCTCCCTTATCACCGTCACCTCTGAAGCATATCATCTTTGCTGACAAAGGCAAAAGTCAGGTATTGGGTCTTGGTAAGGTTGCAATCTCTAAGGATAAACACATGGACAAAGTCATGCTTGTTGAGTCCTTAGGATACAATCTCATGTCAGTCTCAATGCTTTGTGATCTTGATATGGTTGTTGTCTTTGGCAAGTATCACTGTGTTGTGATTATGGAAGCTGACAATTCCAAAGTCTTCGAAGGCTTTAGGAGAGGAGATTTGTATATTGTTGATTTCTCTACAGGACCACAACCAGCCGTGTGCCTACTTGCAAAAGCTTCAGAAGGCTGGCTATGGCATCGACGACTTGGTCACGCAGGCATGAGGAATTTGAACACGCTTGCGAAGAAGAAGCATGTCATTGGCATTGAGAATGTCAAATTCCTCAAGGATCACTTATGCGGAGCCTGTGAAGCTGGAAAAATGACCAAGGCCAAGCATCCAGCGAAGACTATCATGACCACTACTCGTCCATTCGAATTACTTCACATGGACCTCTTCGGACCTAATCATTACTCAGCAGTCACTAATGATGCATCTCTATATGGTTTTGTCATTGTTGATGATTACTCTCGATATACATGGGTACACATTGTTACTTACAAACATGAAGTGCAGGAAGTCTTCAAACGATTTTCCTCGAGGGCTTCAACCAACTTTGGTGTGAAGATCAAGCATATCAGAAGTGACAATGGAACTGAGTTCAAGAATTCCGGTCTTGATGCCTATCTTGATGAACTTGGTATTACTCATGAGTTATCTGCTCCCTATACTCCTCAGCAGAATGGCGTCGTGGAGCGCAAGAACAGAACTCTTGTTGAGATGGCTCGCACTATGCTTGATGAATACAAAACGCCTCAGCGTTTTTGGATTGATGCAATTGATACTGCGTGCCACATCATCAACAGAGTATATCTTCACAAATTCTTCAAGAAGACGGCCTATGAACTCCTCACTGACAAGAAACCCAATGTGAGTTATTTCAAAGTCTTCGGTGCTAAATGTTGGATTAGAGATCCTCACCACAACTCTAAATTTGCACCGAAAGCACATGAAGGTTTTATGCTTGGTTACGGAAAGGACTCGCACACCTACAGAGTCTTCAACATTGTTCTTCACAAGATTGTTGACACTGTAGATGTGCGGTTCGATGAAACTAATGGCTCGCAAAGAGAGCACCTACCTTCTGTGTTAGATGAACCAGCACCTGAGGATGCTATCAAGCTCAAGGCAACTGAGGATGTCATTCCTACTGAAGAATCTGCTGAAGAATTCATTCCTGTTCATGAAGAACGTCGAGCTGATGCACCTGAAGAACATGATGAGGAAAATGGTGCTGAAGAAAATGCTGATCAAATTCCTCAGCGACAACCAGCTCATCCTCGCGTTGCAAAAGAAGTGCAAGTGGAGAAGATCATCGATGACATTAGCGCACCAGGTCCTCTCACACGCTCAAAAGCTTCACATTTATCTAACTTTTGTGGGCACTATGCTTTTGTCTCTATCACAGAGCCCACTAAGGTAGATGAAGCATTTCTGGAGCCGGAGTGGATTCAGGCTATGCAAGAAGAATTACATCAGTTCGAGCTTAACAATGTCTGGGAATTGGTCAATCGCCCAGATCCTCGCAAGCATAATATCATTGGCACAAAGTGGATCTACCGCAACAAGCAAGATGAAAATGGCCTTGTGGTGAGGAATAAGGCACGACTAGTAGCTCAAGGCTACACACAGGTTGAAGGAATTGATTTCGATGAAACTTTTGCACCTGTTGCTAGACTTGAGGCTATTCGCATATTACTTGCTTATGCTAACCATCATGATATCATCTTATATCAAATGGATGTGAAAAGTGCATTCCTCAATGGTAAGCTTGAGGAAGAAGTATATGTTGCTCAACCCCCAGGTTTTGAAGATCCAAAGAATCCTGACAAAGTCTTCAAACTCAATAAGGCCCTCTATGGCCTCAAGCAAGCCCCTCAGGCGTGGTATGATACATTGAAGGAATTCTTCGTGAAGAATGGCTTCACACCCGGTTCACTCGACCCTACTCTCTTTACTAAATCTTATGATGGTGAACTGTTTGTGTGCCAAATATATGTTGATGATATTATCTTTGGCTGTACTGACCAACGTTATAGTGATGAATTTGCCTATATGATGAGTGAAGAATATCAAATGTCTATGATGGGAGAGTTGAAATTCTTCTTAGGTCTTCAAATTCGTCAGCAGCGCAATGGCATATTCATATCTCAGGAGAAATACCTCAAAGATGTACTGAGGAAATTCGGCATGCAAGATTGCAAAGGCGTCAAAATTCCTATGCCCACAAATGGCCATCTATGCACTGATGAAAATGGTATTGACTTCGATCACAAGGTATACCGCTCCATGATTGGTTCTTTATTGTACTTATGTGCATCTAGGCCAGATATAATGCTTAGTGTTTGCATGTGTGCCCGATTTCAAGCTGCACCGAAGGAATCACACCATAAGGCTGTGAAGCATATTCTTCGATATCTAGCTCACACATCAACACTAGGATTATGGTACCCCAAGGGCTCTGCTTTTGATCTCATTGGATATTCTGACTCTGACTATGCTGGTGATCGTGTGGACCGCAAGTCAACATCTGGCACTTGTCATTTCCTCGGACGATCTTTGGTCTGTTGGTCCTCGAAGAAACAGAACTGCGTATCACTGTCTACTGCTGAAGCTGAATATATTGCTGCTGGCTCATGCTGTGCTCAACTGCTTTGGATGAAGCAAACCCTCAAGGACTATGGCGTCAACGTGAAGAATGTGCCTCTCCTCTGCGACAATGAGAGTGCCATCAAGATTGCTCACAACCCAGTTCAGCACTCGAAGACAAAGCACATTCAAATCCGTCATCATTTTCTTCGTGATCATGTGTTGAAGGGCGACATCTCCATCGAGCATGTGAAGACTGAAGAACAGCTAGCTGATATCTTCACCAAGCCCTTGGATGAGAAGAGATTTAGCAAGTTGCGGTGTGAGCTAAATATCTTAGAATCTTCGAATGTTCTTTGAAAAGGACACACATCCTAACCCTTATGCAGAATTGATGACTTAGATGTGCAACACATGAAGAAACGTTTTTCTTCAATCAATGAAGAATAACACTCTAAGTGTGAAGAAATTAATGAAGAATTTGATTCTCAGAACCCTACAACAATTGTACGCGGTGTCTGAAATCATCATTCTTATACGATGGGTCACGCCACCACAAAAGTTGAAAATCTTCAATTTGAGTTTTTCCTTAGTTTTTGAAATTCTTCAGTTTTTCAAAATTTTCAACTTTGCAAAATCTTCATTGGTTCCGTCGTTTTTCTTCATTGGCTATATACATATATATGAGTTTATGTCCTCTACAGCATTCACTTATTGCTATTTCTTCAAGTTGTGATTTCTGCTAAGTGAATGTGATCGGACCCTTCCCCCTCTATGCTATACTCAACCCAATCTATTCACAAATTCTTCATGTGCGTTCTATTTGAAACTCGTTCAAAGTCTTCACTGTGTCCTTGACAGCTGAAGAAATTGCGAACGAAACTTTAAAACAAATCTTATCCAGATTTTCGGGTTTACCGCTCAAACCGTTCCGCATCCCATGATGCATTATTTTATTCACCCACGATCTTACACGATATCATATGCACATTACGTGGGTGACACATGTCGCGTGAAGGAGAAAGGGCAGGGGCATGTTCGTCCCGAAATCTTCGGGCGAACAGTTTTTTTACCGTGGCTATAAATACCCCTCTCCCCTTCCTCACTTCATTTACTCCGCTCGGCCGCTGTCTCTCGCTCGAGCTCCTCAAACCCTAGCGCCGCCGCTACTCCATCGTCATCGGTGAGGAAGAGCTTCACTGCCTCGACCTCGTCGCCGTCGTACTCACGCCGGTTGCGGAAATCTTCACTCCGCCGCCGCCGTAGCTGTTTCCCTCTGCCAAGTTAGGGCGTGGGAGATCGAACCAGACGAACTTCACATCTGTTCATCTCAGTTCGCCGTGTTCTTCATTTCGGGTAATTAAAAGTTACTTTTATTACTCACTTTGATTCTCAAACTTTCCTGAAAATCTTCAAAGGTGTTTTATTCTTCAAATCTTCACACATATGAACACCTCACACACTGTATGCTCTTGATCCATTTCTCGAAGCACTCATTTTCTTCAAGATTCCTCAATTGTGTGGATCTTCGATCTGTACAACTCTGGAACCTAAGACAAGAGCGCTTAGTGAAATTCCTCAAGGCTCAACTGGTCAAATTCCTCAAAACTTGTCTTTTCGAAAAACCTTCTGAGAACGCATATGACCTCTCCAAATTCCTCGCACCTACACTCTGTTCACAGGTACTCATGTCCACTGCTGAATCACTAGGTTCTCATCAACTTAACTCATTTGCAGCGTTCCTTGAAGAAAAACTGCATACTTCTTCAGAGTGTTCAATTGTTCAAATTCCTCATCTGAAGAATATGGCTGAAGGAAAGAGACCGCAGAAAGGAGGAAAGAGGCTTGAGATCATGACTGCTTTCGAAATCCCTGATGAACTCTATAAGGACTATTGCACACCTGATGAAGCCAAGTTTGGCAAAGAGAACAAAAATCAGCGTAAAGTGCGCATTCAGAGAATTGAACGGAGATGGGCAAGAGAATGGAGGGAATATCGATATGCTACTCCAAAGTACATGAAGAAATTCGCTTTAAATCCTCCATGCCCAAGAGCTCCATTGGCACCTAGCCAAGTAGCTGATCCCACTAGCATCAAAAGTGGTGAAGACTTTCCTGAAGAATGGGCTAAGCGCCAAGCTAAATTGGCAAGACAAGCCAAGGAGACAGTGAGGAAATTCAATGAGGATTCTGCTACTGATGCTGCTGAGATCTCGGTCAGACCGTGGAAATCAATGCCAAAGAAGCCTGCTCGCAAGCCAAGTGCTTCACCGACAGCGCCCTCACGGCCAAGTTCCTCAGCTATGCCCTCACGGCAAATTCCTCAGACTGTTACTGCTCCACCAAAGTCCTCAACTCCTGTGCATCTGGCTACATGCCAAAGGACTACTGGTTTTTCAATTGCTTCTGGTGTCTCAGCAAGTTCCTCAGCTGCACCAATGTCCTCATCAGGCCCCACACTGTTGAAGACTAAAGCAACAGCTGGACGCGGTCCTCGGCCAAGTCCAAGGAAGAATCAGGTTTCATTCCAAGTGCCATCTGATGATGAAGCCTCTGATGATGAACTTGCAGAAATCATCAGAGACAGACAAGCGAAGGCCGCTAGAGCCAAAGGCACATCTGTGCCACTGCTTTTGGATCCGAAGAAGATCCTCGATTACATTGATCTCTGGCACAAGGATCCAAACACTCCAATGCCTGATCTGCCTCTGACTCTCGGTCAAAGTCACATGCTGACCCATTTCATCACTCAAGAGAAATGGAAATTTGAGAAGGCTCGTGAGATCAAGAAGGCTCAATACAGGAAGGAGAATCTCCTGAAGAAGAATGTTGTCAGCATGACACCTGAGGAACTTCTCCAAGCTCAATCTGAAATCCAAGCCCTCAGCAAAGATTTCGATGCATACAATGCTGATTGGCAAGGAGCCAAAGTGAGATTCGTCAACCTAACGAAGACAATGACAACTGTTGCAGCCCCATCGCAACAAGAAAATCCTCAGGCTGCAGACTCTGCTCAGCCTGCTGAAGAACATGCCAGCACCGCTGATGACTTTCAGCCTGCTGATGAAAATAGAAGTTCCAGGGCTGATGACTCCATCCCAGCCGCTGAAGAAATTGCCAGAGCATCCACTAGTGGTGCGCCTGAAGAAACTGAAGAGATCAGGGCAACTGCATCAGTTGCGCCTGAAGAAAATCAACCAGATTCCTCAGCTCCTCCCGCGCCTACACCAACTCCAATTCTTCCTTCTGCCTCTGAAGTGAAGAAGACCAAGGCTGCAGAGCGAGCTGCAGTGAAGAAAAGGAAGGCATCAGCTGCGTCAAATTCTTCGGCTACGAAGAAAATGAAGCCAATGACCAGCTCTCTTGAAAATCCTATTGATGTTGTTCCAATTTCCTCCATGTCCTCAAAGGAAATTGTTCCTTATGGAGAAGACTACAAGATCCCAAGTGGATCTGATGAAGAAAATCATTCTGCTGCTACGTTAGAGCAGCTTGATGATGAAATTGAAGTGGACGCAATCCCTTCAACGCCAGTCATTTCCTCACCTCCGCCTCAGTTCATAGCTGAAGAGGCTGGTGTTGAGGAAATTGAAAATGAAGATGTGGATATTGGATGCACTACACCAGTGATGAATGATGACTTTTGGGAAAGTCAGCATCCCAATACTCCTCCATTCACACCTATCCAACAAATTCCTCAGTCCCCGACAACCATAGTTCAGATGGGCTCTGAAGAAACTCATCCCACTCCTTCTGTTCATGAAGAAATTCCAGCCGCTAGTGCTGAAGAACCTGCTGCTGCTGATCCTCAAGTTGCACAAGAAGAGGAATCAGAAATTCCTCGGCCTGAAGAACCTGAGCTCGCAATTCCTGAGGTTGTGCTGCAAATCACTGACACTCCTCTGCCCAAGCCGAAGAATCCGTTCTCAAGCAAGCAAAAATTCAAGGCTGAAGACTTCTTTTCGGAGCATGTGTTCTTCACTGACTATAATCCATATGACTCTGCTCGCATAAGGAAGAGGCGTTTCTGGACTACTAGTCAAGCCAACTTCTATTCCTCACTGCTATTTGACAAGGACAAAATCTTCGATCGTGAACATATTCCTGATGTGGATATGGAATCTCTGTCGTGCTTCGAGCCAGTCCTCAGTGTTATTCACAATGCAGGACTACTGAACTTCTGCACTGATATCTGTGATTGGAATGAAGAACTCATTCTTCAATTCTACGCCACACTGCATATCACCGGAGATGCTGAAGATGTCAATTCATGGGTGTTGGATTGGATGACTGAAAACACTCATTATAAGGCACCAGCAACTGAATTGCTTCGTGTTCTTCCTCTTGATCCTCCCCATGACAGTGCACGTTGCATCTACAATGACCCTGAACTGACAAATCATTATATGCAAGTGCTCATGAAGCCTTTGAAGCCAGGGCAGGCCCCACGAACCAAATTCCTCGTCAAGGAATTGCTCTATGTGCCTCAGACTGTCTATCGCATTCTGACGAAGACAATGAGTCCTATCAAAGGCCACGATTCAAATGATGAAGAAGTCGTTGGCATCATGAAGAACATGCTTTTCAACATCATTCATGGTGTTCCCGTCAACTTCCATGATTTCTTCATGAGGACTCTTGCAAATGTTGCAATGTCACCATTCGAGCTGAAGCCCTATGCGCCTTGGATTATGAGATTCATAAGGGCAAGGTCTTCACTGAATTACAAGGCTGACACTCTGAACCATGGTAGCTACTTGCCTCCCATTGAAGTCCTCAAGCGACCAGTTTCATCATCTGATGATAAAGGCAAGGCAACTGCTGTGATCGATGAAGGCACTCGTCCATTGGATGGTCAATTTCGTTTGGCTACATCTTATTCTACCAATGACGACTCTGCCACACATGACACTGCCGCAAATACCTCAGCCAAGCAAAATCCTCAAGCCACAGCACCCAGGGTGATGACTGGTCGTGAGTTACTCCTCAGTCTTCATCAGAAGGTTGATCGCAATCACAAATGGGTAAAGCGTCAGTTTGGTGCAATTCTTCACAACATGACCTCAAAACATAATGCAGTGAAGAAGAACCACTACTACCTTCATGAAACCCTCAACCGCACCTGGGCTGTTCTCACTCATGTTTATAGCGCTAAAGAACTGAAGACCATGGGTCTTAAGGAAGAATTTGACTGGTCTGCACCTCCTCCGAAGAAATTCAAGAGGGTCAAAGTTCCTCCACTGGTGGCCAGCTCTTATTCTTCATCGCGCGACGCTGATGAGTATGAAGATTTGGACGACACTGCAGCAGGCCCTACTACCACAAGCAACCCCGACAACGCTGGCGCTCCTCCATCGACTTGAAATTCTTCAGGGGCGTTAGTCCTCAGTTTCGATCCTTTTGGTCATTTGATGACAAAGGGGGAGAAATCTGAGTTAGTCTTCAAGCGGGTCTATACTAAGGGCACTTTTTTTAAGTTACAACTCTCGTTCTTCCGAAACTTTTATTGGATCGAGTTGTAATCTTAAACCCGATGGTGCCTTGATACTTTTGAACGGTGCTCTGATGCTTTTAATGCACTGAGCTCTGATACTTTTGATGTGTTATTCTGCATGCTTATTCCTCGTTAATATTATTGCACGCATGTTGAATCTCATCAGGCACCATATTTCATCATGCATTTCAAATTCTTCATATTATATATCAAATGCGTGTATGAATTACAAGATATAGGGGGAGATCTCCATGATTCAATTCTTCAAATGTGCATTGCCTCAAAAGCAAATTCCTCACTATGCACATACTCAGGGGGAGTTCTTCTATATCTTGCAATCAAATTCCTCAATATCAGTATTTACACTTTATATGTTTATCCCCGTTGAAAACTTAACCTATGTTGTCATCAATCACCAAAAAGGGGGAGATTGTAAGTGCATCTAGTGCCCCTTAGTGATTTTGGTGTATTGAAGACTTATAGGTTAAGGCACTAATGCGTTTGTGAGTGTACACAGGTCTATAAGTCTATGAGGAGTTTGATATTTACAGAGAAAGTCGACCCCTAAAAATGAAGTTCTTCGACTGAAGACTTTGATATTCTGAAGACTTTCTGAAGACTTTGAAAGTGAAGAAATTGGTGTGACCTTGAAGACTTGGTATTCATTTGAGGAACATGAAGCGTGAAGACTTTTGTTTTCGTAGTTTCATTTTCTCTTTCTTGAGTCATAGGAAACATCGTACTGTTAAAGGGGGTCGAGGAAATACTAAGGAAAAATTTCCATGTGATGCTCAACTCAAAATCCTACACCTACCAATCCCTTCGAGTGAAGCCATTGGAAATCTCATACGGTTCAGTCAATTTCTTCAGTGACAGAGACGCAGTTCTTCTGGTCACTGAGGACTTTGCTCTGACTGAGGAGTTAGGAATTCGCCAGTGCGAATTGCCTACACAGTGAGGAACATGATAGCCCTGAGGAATTTGAGAGTCAAATTTCCGACCGTTGCTGTGCTGCGCGCCGGCTGTCCCAAAATATCTTATCCACCTAACGGTCATATCATTGAAGGGCATTTATGTCTTATCATGTCGGGCTGCTCCCTAGGCTATAAATAGCCGCCCCCTACAACCACTAGCTGGTTGGCTACTCCGAGAGAACTTGACACTTGTCATTTGAGAGCAACCCATCCTCCGAGGACTTTGAGTGAAAATCATCAAGTGAGGAAAATCCAAAACCAAACCCCCACAAACCCAAAGTGATTGAGCATCACTGAAGAAATTGATCCTGCATGGATCCGACGCTTGTTAACTTTGAAGACTGTGCTTCTTCCAGACGGTCAGGCGTCAAGGTCTAGAGCATCCAAGAGGAATTGTGGATTGCCGAGTGACCAAGTCTGTGAAGGTTTGGAAGTCACCTGAACACTTACCACGAGTGATTGGACGAGGCCTGCGTGGTCTTAGTTCAAGGAGAATACGGTGAGGACTGGGTGTCCTGAGTTGCGGCTCAGTGACTGGGTGTCCGGGACTGCGTGTCCTCGAGTTTAAATACTCAGCCGCTCCAACCAGACGTACAACTGAGACAACAGTTGGAACTGGTTTACCAAATCATTGTCTTCACCAACTAACTGGTTCTATTTCCTCAACTCTTTCATTTCCTCATTACTGTGTTGTATGTTGTTCATATATGTGCTTGAAGACTTTGACTGAAGACTTTCTCAAATTCCTCAGTTCAATTTCTTCAGTTTGTTTGTCTTCATCTTGTTATCCTGTGTTTACGCTTTCTGTACTCTGTGCTAGTCTTCATCTCATCATGATGACCATGCTTGTATCTTGTTATGCTTACTTCTGAGTACTTATGCCGCTGCTAGTAGTTCTTCAGTAAGGAATTTCCTCACCGGCAAATTCCTCAGTGAAGAATTCATAAAAATCGCCTATTCACCCCCCTCTAGTCGATATAACGCACTTTCAGATCCCCTGTAGCTCCTCCTCCTCACTCTGGTGCCTCTCAAGCTCCACCCACTCCTTACGCGACTCACCGGTGGTGGACTGGTGCCGTCTGACCCTGTTGGAGCCCTTGGTGCCGCCCCATGTCGCTGTCATCTTCAACTCCGGCGAGCTCTGCTCTCTGCAGTCGCTGGAGAGGCTAGTTCTGACCCCGTCCGATCAACCCTGACCAAACCATAGGTACGAGCAGCTGTGCCTCGACCCCATCTCTCTTCCTATCCCTCTAGTTCTGGTCACCGGGCGCTCCTCACCGGAGAACGCGACGGAGAAGCGTCGCCCACCTCTATTTCTTTCTCTCTCTCCCCCAACCTGACGCGTGGGGCCCACGATCAGCCTCACTGATCACACCCAAAGCGGTATGAGTGGTGGCGTATTCCTAGGAATACGCCATCGATGTCACCTCCTGGTTTTCTTTTTATTCAAATTAAAAATCAAATTTTGACCAGAAACTTTGGCCTGCTATAACTTTTAAATCGTAAGTCCAAATGATTTGATTCTTTTTGCATTGTGTTCTTATTGAAAAGATCTAGCAGCACACCAAAAAACAGAATTTTTCTGTTGTCTAGATTTTCTGGTAATTTTCAGAAGTGTTTTTGATATTTTCTTTTTGTGATTTTAATTGTTTTCAGAAGGAGAAGCTTGTCTTGAAGAGACCTAGGAGGAGTGTGAAGCTCCTTTGAACTAAGGCAAGCCACACCAACATTTTCATGGTGTCATTGCAATATTCATGATTTTCCAACTTGAAAATAAGTTATTTCTTGCATATACTCATTTAATGAACAATGCTTATGTTAGTTATTTGGCATGATTAAAATGCTTAGTCTATATAAGTGAGTACCTAGACTAGTGTGATCTAGCATGAGTAGTTGACTATGTGATTTTGCTATGGTTGTGATATGACTAGTATCGGTATTATTTTCTCATGTGATGATTTGGTTTCATATGATAATCTGATAACTAAAACTGATGAGTGCTAATAACCAGTGAAATAGAATCAGTAAAGTTTAGTGTTGACTTGTGCAAGTAAATTTTTTGATGATGTTGATCTGTTTATTCTAAGTGGTATGTGATGCATGTCGAATGGTTGCATGATCATGGCATATGGTGACTCGAGTATTTTCATTTCAAGTTAAACCTGATGTTAATTGAACTTGAATATAAAGTTGATCGGCTCATGGTGCCACCGAATCGAGTTTTTCCCAGTGCAACCACATTTGCCTTTATGGGAAGGCCTTTATTCGGTCCGTTGTCATGCCTTTGGTCGGTGCCTCCAACGAGGGAAGGTTATGGGTGTGCGGTACCCTGGCCTGGTAAGCAGACATAACCTTGTGTGCCTGTTGTTGTTGTTGTATGGTACCTTGTCCCCGTTTGGGACCGTTTAAGTTATGCCACGATGGTGTCCGTTGATGCCTTTGGTAGGCACGGGGCCACCCATGACTTAGCCCAGTGGGGAGTTAGTCGGAGTGCCGAGGGAGTGTCATGGCAATGGGGGAGTCCTGTCGGAATGTCGTTGGTCCACCCGAATGGGAGTGCAAGGCCATCGGTTCCGTGATGTAGGTCCAGTGTACTACCTCTGCAGAGTGTATTAATCTATCGATAGTCGCGCCCTCGGTTACGGACACAACTCGTGAGTAAGTCACACCATGGATCAACATTAATAAGAAAATCTTGCACACTAAGTTACATGTTTGTCACTAGTTAAGTGATGAGATCATTGAGAGTGTTTGTTGTGGAAACCAAAGTGTTTGTTTGTTTGAGATCCAGGAGTGATCGCCGTTTGGTTACGAGGTAATCCATTGGTAAGAGAGTCCAAGGGACTCGGTGCACAAGTTGGTTTGCACGGCATCAGTAGTATGTTTACCTGCATTTAACTTGATTAAATGTCATGATATTGTTTGCCATTATGTTTATGCTTGTTCTGAGCTTGCAAGTATATTCAATATACTAACCTGGCGTGTTATGCCAGCTTTTAGGAAAGTCTAACCGGATCGGAGTGCTACCATGTCTAGACCGTGTCCACATCAGTGTCCCTGTGCTATGGAGTCCCGCTTCGTTGTCATTCCGCTACCGCGTAGTTGTCGTGATCGAGGCCCCTTTATGTTCACTAAATAATGTACATGTTGTTCAGTCGCACCGTGCGTGCCGCTTGGCCTCGCTACTTGATGTAATATCACACTATGTTTCCGCTAGCATCAATAAACCGGTTGTTTTCTGTACCAAGATGTTGTGTGTTGCCAGAAAACTTGATCTCTGGGCTGGCAATGCAAGGTAAACCGGTTGCTCTGAGCCGGGGTGCCACAACGCTTGGTATCAGAGCCGCGCTGACTGTAGGAAACGCTAGATCCCCGACATGTTAGTTGAACGTTAGCTAGCTTGCTAATTGAGTGTCGGTAGTGTTTGCATCTGGTTGTTGCATTGCATGCATTTGGTTTGTTGTCATTTCTAACCGACTAATGGTTGTGAGTGTAGATGGCTCCAGCGCCATATCCGTGCCAATTGGAGTTGTTGCCATACACTTTGCCGCATCTTCTTCAGAATGTATGGCATCGACTTTACCCTCACGGTGACGACCCAGCATATCGGGTGTACCAGAAGCGTCTAGCTGACTCAGTGTACGAGTATCACCCCGTGGTTACTCTGCGCACCAGTTCTTCATTAGGCTCTTACACTCATACCTCTCAGAGCGGTTTTGCTTCCATCGCCGCTCAGGCCATTCAGTTTGCTGTGTTCAAGGTCCTCGTTGAGCTACGCTATACCGAGGTCCAAATGCAGACTCACCCAGGTTTTCACTACTATCCATCTTTGCACGACGATGGTCGTGTCCGTTTTCCTATCATTGATCCGGCGTCCGATAGTGACATTAGCCACCTTTCTCGATACACCACTGCTAGTTATATTTTGATTCACGAGCTAGCTCGAGAGTTGACTCGTGATCGCACTGCTTTAGTAGCCGCTAGGTCCTATCCCACTCCCCCTTCTATGGGATTTACTCCTTATATTGTGCCCGGTTCTAGCTCGCCTGTTTCCCCGGTTACTCTTCCGAGTAGCACGGACACCTCGAGAGTGACCCCTCACAGTGCCCCTGCTGAGTGGGCATCTCTTCTCGCTACCCCCGCAGCCCCCATGCTCTGTTCTCATCCCACACCTACCCCTGAGGGAGAGCCCTCGAGGCAGCGTCGTCGTGTTAACTTTAACCCGGAGGTCTCAGTTAACATCGTCAGTTCAGGTTTTGAGCCCGACCTAGGAGAGGACCCAGCAGCGTCATCAGAGCACTAGAGCATCTGAGTATCCGCAGTTGTCATGTGATGTACGGGTGTAGTTGTATGAGCCACGATGCATCATTTCATGTATGAGAGTAGTCGTACCCGTCATGATGTCTACCTTTCATGTACGAGTCTATGTATAATTATGTTGGAACTTTATTATTCGCTCTGTTTCTCGACATTTTGTTTTCGCTTCTTTCGGGTTTGTCACTGGCTTTTCTTCCCATTTTTGGATGTTGCTCATCGCGGTTGCTTTTATTGGGAAAACAAACAGTAGGATGACGCGGGGAGGTAGCAGCACACATGCTTGTGAGGATGTCCCTGTTCGTCGCTCAGCAGGATAGGTAGGACATTCCTCCGAGCCGTATCCATCGCCACATCCGCCCTCCACTGAACAAATTATGCGCATGTTTGAAGAAAGAAGAAACAACGATCTGATTGAGCTGTTAAAAAGTGTGCAAGCTATGGTTGGGCAGAACGGAAATCAGAATGGTCATCACTCAACGCTGTCAGATTTTCAAAGGACTAAGCCTCCCAGTTTCAGTCAAGTGGTTGATCCTTTGGAAGCTGATGATTGGTTGTGAACTATTGAGAAGAAGCTTGAGATTGCTCGCACTGAAGAAGCTGACAAGGTTCCGTTTGCTACACACTGTCTTGAAGGGGCTGCTGCTATATGGTGGGATAATGCTAAAGCTATGTGGCCTGCGGGCGAAGAAATCACTTGGACTAATTTCAAGGACCATTTTCGCAAGTACCATATTCCCACCGGTATTATGAAGGTCAAGCAACGTGAATTCCTCGCTCTCACTCAAGGAAGTCTGTCAATGAGTGAATATTTGCACAATTCAACTATTTGGCCCGTTATTCTCTCTATGATGTGGCCACGGAAGAAAGGAAGATCGACAGGTTTCTTGGAGGATTAAACCAACATCTCAGGTGCACTCTCAGTATGCTCGACTTTCTAGACTTCCAGACTTTGGTAAACAAAGCCCTCATTGGAGAGAGGGAACACAAGCCTGTGCACGACAACCGACCCGCGGATAATGACCACAAGTGTAAATTTGAGCCTAAGAAGGACAGACAACCGGTGCAGAAGGCTCATACCTGGCAGCAGACTCAAGTTGAATACAAACCAAATTGGCAGCAGAATGTGAACAAGACCACTAAAGTCAAGAATGTCGTGACCAGTCCAGTGCGCGAAGAGTGTCAGCGCAACAACTCTTGCTTTAGTTGTGGACAAACCAGACATTATGCTAGATGGTGCCCCAAGAACGGCAAATCAAATTCCCCATTCTGGCTGCAAGTCAACCACATGGGGCCACACCCTGTCCAAAGGATCATCCAAGGGCAAGTTCATCACCTCTCCGCAAACGAAGCCCAAGAAGACCCAGAAGTCGTCATTGGTATGTTTCCTGTTAATAACATACCTACAATATTTTTATTTGACTCTGGGGCTTCCCACTCTTTTGTTTCTCGGAGTTTCATTGCCCAAAACAAATTTCCTTGCTCGATTTTGGGGGAAAATATGATGGTTTAATCCCTGGGATCCATGCTTAGAAGCAATCTAGTCTGTCGTAATTTGGAAATTGATATCAAGGGAGTCCATTTTCCAACTTCTTTGATAGTCATCGAGTCTACCAAGCTGGATGTTATTTTGGGAATGAATTGGTTGACCCAATATCAAGTATGCATTGACCCGAGAAGTCACCTTAACAAGTCAGGAAGGGCGATCCACAAAATTCTATGCTCGTAGAAGCATCCCCAAGAGAGAATTGGTCTTCACCGTTGTAGTTGAAGAATTGGAATTAATTCCTGTGGTCAGTGAGTTCCCTGATGTATTCCCTAAGGAATTACAGGGCATGCCGCGAGACCGAGAGCTTGAGTTTGCAATTGACCTTGTGCCCGGGACCGCACCATTATACAAGAAGTATTATCGAATGCCTTCGTCCAAATTCGTGGAATTAAAGAAACAGCTTGATGAGATGCTTCAAAAAGGATATATCTGCCCGAGCTCTTCACCATGGGGATCACCCGCAATATTTGTGGACAAGAAAGACGGCAGTCTTAGTATGTGTGTGGACTACCGTCGGTTGAATAATGTCACCATCAAGAACAAATACCCGCTACCAAGGATTGATGATTTGTTCGATCAACTCAGTGGGCCAAAAGTATTTTCCAAGATTGATTTAAGGACCGGATACCATTAGCTCAAGATCAAAAAGGAAGATATTCCTAAGACCGCGTTCACTACCCGATACGGTCTTTACGAACATACAGTGATGTTTTTCGGTCTCACAAATGCCCCTGCCTTTTTCATGCACATGATGAATAAGGTATTCACGGATTTCTTCGATAAGTTTGTGGTGGTCTTCATCGATGACATTCTCATGTACTCAAAAAGTGAATAAGAGCACAAGGATCATCTCAGAGCAGTCTTGCAGAGACTCCGTGACCATCAGCCATATGCAAAATTCAGCAAGTGTGAGTTTTGGCTCAAGCAAGTCAGATTTTTGGGACATGTTCTGTCAGTGGAAGGCATCGCTGTGGATCCTAGCAAAGTGAAAGACAGCTTGATTGGGCAGCACCCACGACCGTATCCGAAATCCGAAGTTTTCTTGGATTAGCCGGATACTACCAACGTTTCATCGAAAGTTTTTCCAAGATTGCCAAGCCAATGACAGAGCTCCTCAAGAAAGATAAGAAGTTTGAATGGACTGAGGACTGTGAGAAGAGCTTTAACGGGCTAAAGGCCAGATTAACATCAGCACCAATACTGACTCTCCCAGACATCTACCGCAGCTTTGATGTGTACTATGACGCATCTAGGAAAGGTATTCGATGCGTACTCATGCAAGATGGCAAGGTTGTAGCCTAAGCATCTTGCCAGCTATGACCCCATGAAGGGAATTATCCTACACAAGATTTGGAGTTGGTCACAGTTGTGCACGCTCTAAAAATTTGGAGACATTACCTCATTGGAAAAAGCTGTCAGATATTTACCGACCACAAGTGTCTCAAATATATATTTACTCAGCCAGACTTAAACCTTCGACAACGAAGATGGCTCGAGTTGGTCAAGGACTATGATCTTGGAATAAATTACCATCCGGGTAAGGCCAACGTGGTTGCTGATGCCCTCAATCGCAAGCCTGACAGTTTAAATGCCATGATGGAGTCCTTGCCTCCCGAACTCCAACAAGAGATTGCTCAGCTTAACTTGGTGATTGTGGACACCGGCCTTGCAAATATATTGGAAATAGCTCCTACCCTCGAGGATGATATTTGCATGGCCCAGGCAGACGACTCAACTCTACAAGGCCATATCAAACGTCTGCAAGAAGGCAAGACCCAGGATTTCTCTAAGGATCCGCAAGGTACACTAAGGTTTCGAGGACGGATTTGTGTACCGGAGCAAGTAGACTTGAGAAAGAAGATTTTGGCAGAAGCACACGAATCCTCGTATTCAATTCACCCCAGAGGTACCAAAATGTACAACGACCTTTAGCAGATATTTTGGTGGGATGGAATGAAAAAGGACATCGCATACTTTGTCTCTTGTTGTGATGTATACAACAAAGTGAAGGCGGAACACCAGAAAGCCGCCAGACTTCTCCAACCCCTACCCGTCTTACAATGGAAGTGGGATGACGTCTGCATGGATTTTGTCACCGGTCTACCCAGAACTCACCGAGGCAACGATGCAATATGGGTCGTGGTGGACACGCTGACTAAGGTGGCTCATTTTATTCCCATCCGCACCACATATCGAGCCGATCAACTCGCACAATTATATGTGTCCCGGATAGTTAGTTTGCATGGAGTTCCAAGATCAATCACTTCAGACCGAGGTTCACTCTTTACCTCTGCATTCTGGCCACGCCTTCATCAAGCCTTGGGGATCGCCCTAAAATACAGCACAACGTATCACCCGCAGACAGACGGCTGGACTATGCGAGTAAATCAAATACTTGAAGATATGCTTCGAGCATCTGCTTTAGCCCACGGATCCAAGTGGGAATATTGTCTACAATATTTGGAGTTCTCATACAACAACAATTTTTAGACCAGTCTGAAGATGTCCCCATATGGAGCTTTGTACGGCCGCAAGTACCGCGCTCCGTTAAACTGGTCCCAAACCGGAGATAGCCGCATTTTCGGAACTGATTTAATATTGGAGGCTGAAAAGCAAGTCAAGGAGATCTGAGATAGACTATAGTTGGCTAAGTCACGACAGAAGAGTTATTATGATGCCAAACACCGACAAGTCAATTTTGAACCCAGAGAGCATGTGTATCTCCAAGTCACACCCATGAAGGGAATCAAGAGATTTCAGACCCAAGGAAAATTTACACCAAGATATATTGGTCCGTTCCCAGATATGACCAGAGTTGGCACAGTTTCTTATCAGTTGGAATTGCCACCGGAATAGTCAGAAGTACACAATGTGTTCCATGTCTCACAGATGAGAAGATGTATTTCACCGCCCAAGAAAAGGACTGATATGTCAGAAATAGAGCTTGCCAAGGATTTAACCTATGAGGAGACCGTTCAGAATGTTGGATGAGACAAAAAGAGTCACTCGCAGTAAAGTGATCAAGTTTTATAAGGCTCAGTGGGAGCATCACACCGAGGAAGAAGCAACCTGGGAAAGAGAGGAATTTTTAAGGACAGCCTACCCAGAATTGTTTTCCCGAGCAACCGAATCTCGAGGACGAGATTCATCCTAAGTGGGGGAGGTTTGTGACATCCTGGTTTTTGCCTTGTCTCTTTTTCTGGATTTCATTTGCTTCTGCTTTGAATTTGGAGTTTTTGAATAAATTCAAATGGACTTATACACTTGGGCATGTCCTTGATTTTCACCCAAGTGACCCATCCACCTCTAACTCATCATTCTTTCTCTCAAAAATCCCAATATGACCCAGTGAATATTTTTCATAAAAAAAATATTCATTTTCTTCTCTGAAACCCACTTCAGAAACTTGTGCTCCAAAGCAACCCTCATTTTTATTGCTCCAAAAATTCTAAGAAAATTCCCAAATATTCTTTGAACCCTAGGGCACCTCCCTGAGCAAAAATATTGCATAACTTTTTGGAATATTTTTGCTACAAAAAATCATTTCTGTTCTGGACAGAATAGGCACTTTACACAGCAAGTATACTTTTCCTTAATCCAATAAGTCTGATTTGTCTTGAGCTTCATTACCTTCCTAAGAGACTGCAAAGCCCCAAAGCTCAGCCCTAAACTCTTAATAGATCACTCATAGTTAACCTCACAAGTTACTGTCCAGAAACTTACCAGGAAGTAAACCACGCACACAAAGCTTTTGGGTTCAACTCAAAGCGTTGGAACAACTCAAACCACCAAGGACTACACGCCAGACATGAAGTTTATGCTAAGCGCAGCATGATGTCATAGTTCACGTGGTGTCCGCGTTCGTCCATGCGTGCTGGCATGCCGACGACGCGCTCTACGTCGCGCCCGAGCCTTTGTGGAGCTCGTGCTCGCTTCCCCGACCGCCGCACCTTGCCAAACTTTGCCACAATCGCCGTCCCGATGCCATTAACTCGCCTCTGCCGCTCGCCGACGTCAGAGCTTGCCACAGCGGGCACGGGCACGACGCGGCCAAGCGTAAAGTTCACCCGTGCCACTGTGCTTTTCGCCACCCGCACTCCTGTGCTCATCTCCGCCCTCCCATGGTGGCCGCGTGAGCTACGTCGCCTTCTCCCGCTCTTGTTGATGCTGTTTGTTGCCAGAAATATTGACTCTAGTGCAAGTGGGAGACTGAAGGAAACATGCCCTAGAGGCAATAATAAAGTTGTTATTTATATTTCCTTATATCATGATAAATTTTTATTATTCATGCTAGAATTGTATTAACCGGAAACTTAGTACATGTGTGAATACATAGAGAAAAACATAGTGTCCCTAGTATGCCTCTACTTGACTAGCTCCTTAATCAAAGATGGTTATGTTTCCTAACCATAGACTTCTGTTGTCATTTGATGAACGGGATCACATCATTAGGAGAATGATGTGATGGACAAGACCCATCTGTTAGCTTAGTATTATGACCGTTACAGTTTCATTGCTATTGCTTTCTTCATGACTTATACATGTTCCTCAGACTATGAGATTATGCAACTCCAGAATATCGGAGGAACACCTTGTGTACTATCAAACGTCACAACGTAACTCGGTGATAATAAAGATGCTCTACAGGTGTTTCCGAAGGTGTTTGTTGGGTTGGCATAGATCGAGATTAGGATTTGTCACTCCGTGTTTCGAAGAGGTATCTCTGGGCCCTCTCGGTAATGCTTATCACTATAAGCCTTGCAAGCAATGTGACTAATGAGTTAGTTGCAGGATGAAGCATTATGGAACGAGTAAAGAGACTTGCCGGTAATGAGATTGAACTAGGTATGAAGATACCGACGATCGAATCTCGGGCAAGTAACATACCAATGACAAAGGGAACAATGTATGTTGTTATGTGGTTTGACCGATAAAGATCTTCGTAGAATATGTAGGAGCCAATATGAGCATCTAGGTTCCGCTATTGGTTATTGATCAGAGATTTGTCTCGATCATGTCTACATAGTTCTCGAACCCGTAGGGTCCGCACGCTTAACGTTCGATGATGATTTGTATTATGAGTTATGTGTTTTTGATGACCGAAGTTTGTTCGGAGTCCCAAATAAGATCACGGACGTGACGAGGAGTCTCGAAATGGTTGAGACATAAATATTAATATATTGGACTATGTTATTCGGACACCGGAAGAGTTCTGAGTGGTTTCGGGTAAAAACAAAGTGCCGGAGGGGTTACTGGAACCCCCCCGGGGAAGCAATGGGCCAACATGGGCCATAGGGGAGAGAGAGGACAACCCACATAGGGGAGGCACGTGCCCCCCCATGGGGAGTCTGAATAGGACAAGGGAAGGGGGCGCGGCCCCCCTTTCCCTCTCCCTCTCCCTCTCCCTTCCTTCCCTTCTTCCTCTAGGTGGAATCCTACTAGGACTTGGAGTCCTAGTAGGACTCCCTTCTCCTGGCGCGCCTTGCAAGGGCCGGCCGGCCTCCCCCTCTCCTCCTTTATATACGGGGGCAGGAGGGCACTCCAAAGCACATCAAGTTCTCTTAACTGTGTGCGGTGCCCTCCTCCATAGTTACACGCCTCAGTCATATCGTCGTAGTGCTTAGGCGAAGCCCTGCATCGGTAATATCATGAACACCGTCGCCGCGCCATCATGCTAAGGAACTCTCCCTTGTACTCAACTGGATCAAGAGCTCGAGGGACGTCATCGGGCTGAACGTGTGCTGAACATGGAGGTGTCGTATGTTTGGTGCTTGGATCGGTTGGATCGTGAAGATGTTCGACTACATCAACCGCATTAACTAAATGCTTCCGCTTTCAGTCTACGAGGGTACGTGGACACACTCTCCCCTCTTGTTGCTATGCATCTCCTAGATAGATCTTGCGTGATTGTAGGAATTTTTTTGAAATTACCATGTTCCCCAATAGTGGCATCCGAGCCAGGTCTATGCTTAGATGATATATGCACGAGTAGAACACAAAGAGTTGTGGGCGAAAATAGTCATACTGCTTACCAGCAACGTCTTACTATGATTCGGCGGTATTGTTGGCTGAAGCGGCCTAGATAGACATTACATGACCGCATTCATGAGACTGGTTCTACCGACGTGCTTTTGCACATAGGTGGCTGGCGGGTGTCTGTGTCTCCAACTTTAGTTGAATCGAGTTTGACTATGGCCGGTCCTTGTTGAAGGTTAAAACAGCAACTTGACGAAAAAATTGTTGTGGTTTTGACGCATAGGTAAGAATGGTTCTTACTAGAAGCCCGTAGCAGCCACGTAAAATTTGGAACAACAAAGTAAATTGATGTGATATAAAACAGGAAAGAGAGGGCGAATAAAACGGCAAGGGTGAAGTGGGGTAGAGGAAAACGAGAGGCAAATGGCAAATAATGTAATGCGAGGGAGATGAATTTGTTATGGGTACTTGGTATGTCTTGACTTGAGCGAAGACCTCCCTGGCAACGGCGCCAGAAATCTTTCTTGCTACGTCTTGAGCTTGCGTTGGTTTTTCCCTCGAAGAGGAAAGGGTGATGCAGCAAAGTAGCGTAAGTATTTCCCTTAGTTTCTGAGAACCAAGGTATCAATCCGGTAGGAAGCTCCTCAAAAGTCCCACGCACATACACGAACAAACAAGAACCTCGCAACCAACGCGATAAAGGGGTTGTCAATCCCTTCACGGGAACTTGCGAAAGTGGGATCTAATAGAGATAATAAGATAAGATGAATATTTTTGGTATTTTAATGATATAGATTAGAAAATAAAAGATGCAAATAAAAGTAAATGGAAAACTTATATGATAAAAGATAGACCCGGGGGCCATAGGTTTCACTAGTGGCTTCTCTCAAGATAGCATAAGTATTACGGTGGGTGAACAAATTACTGTCGAGCAATTGATAGAAAAGCGCATAGTTATGAGATTATCTAGGAATGATCATGTATATAGGCATCACGTCCGTGACAAGTAGATCGAAACGATTCTGCATCTACTACTATTACTCCACACATCGACTGACTCCTGCCTGCATCTAGAGTATTAAGTTCATAAGAACAGAGTAACACATTAAGAAAGATGACATGATGTAGAGGGATAACTCATGCAATATGATATAAACCCCATCATTTTATCCTTGATGGCAACAATACAATACGTGCCTTGCTGCTCCTGCTGTCACTGGGAAAGGACACACAAGATTGAACCCAAAGCTAAGCACTTCTCCCATTGCAAGAAAGATCAATCTAGTAGGCCAAACCAAACTAATAATTCGAAGAGACTTGCAAAGATAACTTAATCACACATAAAAGAATTCAGAGAAGATTCAAATATTTCTCATAGATAAACTTGATCATAAACCCACAATTCATCGGCTCTCGACAAACACACCGCAAAAAGAGTTACATCAAATAGATCTCCAAGAAGATCGAGGAGAACTTTGCATTGAGATTCAAAGAGAGAGAAGAAGCCATCTAGCTAATAACTATGGACCCGAAGGTCTGTGGTAAACTACTCACAACACATCGGAGAGGCCTTGGAGATGATGTAGAGGCCCTCCATGGTCGATTCCCCCTTCGGCGGAGCGCCGACGAAGGCTCCAAGATGGGATCTCGCGGATACAGAAGGTTGCGGCGGTGGAAATAGTTTTTCGTGGTGCTCCTGGAGGTTTTCTTGGTACGTGGGTATATGTAGGAGGAAGAAGTAGGAAGGTGGAGCAACAAGGGGCCCACGAGGGTGGAGGGCACGCCCACCCCCAGGGGGCCCGCCGGGCACCCTCGTGGCCGCCTCGTTCGTTGCTTGACGTCCACTCCAAGGCCCCTGGATTGTGTTTGTTCCAAAAATATCACTCCCGAAGTTTCATTCCGTTTGGACTCCATTTGATATTCCTTTCCTTCGAAACACTGAAATAGGCAAAAAAACAGCAATTCGGGCTGGGCCTCCGGTTAGTAGGTTAGTCCCAAAAATGATATAAACGTGTAGAGTAAATCCCATAAACATCCAAACCGGGTAATATAATAGCATTGAACAATCAAAAGTTATAGATACGTTGGAGACGTATCAAGCATCCCCAAGCTTAATTCCTTCTCGTCCTCGAGTAGGTAAATGATAAAAACAGAATTTTTGATGTGGAATGCTACCTAGCATAATTCTCAATGTAATTTTCTTTACTGTGCCATGATTGTTCAGATCCAAATGATTCAAGATAAAAGCTTATAAAACATAAAAATAGTAATACTTGAAGCATACTAACAAATAATCATGTCTTATCAAAATAGCATAGCCAAAGAAAGCTCGTCCCTACAAACTCATATAGTTAGGCCATGCTTCATTTTCATCACACAAAATACTCCCATCATGCACAACCCTGGTTTCAGCCAAGCAATTGGTTCATACTTTTTAACGCGCTTCAGCTTTTTCAACTCTTACACAATACATGAGCGCAAGCCATGGACATAGCACTATATGTGGTATATGGTGGTGGTTGTGAAGACAAAAATGGAGAATACAGTCTCACATCAACTAGGCGTATCAACGGGCTATGGAGATGCCCATTAATAGATATCAATGTGAGAGAGTAGGGATTGCCATGCAACGGATGCACTAGAGCTATAAATATATGAAAGCTCAACAAAAGAAACTAAGTGGGTGTGCTGCTTGCTCACGAAGACCTAGGGCAATTTGAGGAAGCCCATCATTGGAATATACAAACCAAGTTCTATAATGAAAAATTCCCACTAGTATATGAAAGTGACAACATAGGAGACTCTCTATCATGAAGATCATGGTGATACTTTGAAGCACAAGTGTGGTGAAGAGATAGTAGCATTGTCCCTTCTCTCTTTTCTCTCATTTTTTTACTTGGTGGGCTTCTTGGCCTCTTTTTTCTATATGGGCTTATTTGGCCTCTTTTTTTTATAAAGTCCGAAGTCTCATCCCGACTTGTGGGGGAATCATAGTCTTCATCATCCTTTCCTCACTTGGGACAATGCTCTAATAATGAAGACCATCAAAGTTTTATTGATTTACAACTCAAGAATTACAACTCAATACTTAGAACAAAATATGACTCTATGTGAATGCCTCCGGCGGTGTAGCGGGATATGCAATGAATCAAATGTGACATGTATGAAAAATTATGAAGGTGGACTTGCCACAAATACGATGTCAACTACATGATCATGCAAAGAGCAATATGACAATGATGGAGCGTGTCATAATAAACGGAATGGTGGAGAGTTGCATGGCAATATATCTCGGAATGGCTATGCAAATGCCATAATAGGTAGGTATAGTGGCTGTTTTGAGGAAGGTAAATAATGGGTGCATGATACCGGCGAAGGTTGCGCGGCATAATAAAGGCTAGCAAAGTGGAAGGGTGAGTGTGCATATAATCCATGGACTCACATTAGTCATAAAGAACTCATATACTTATTGAAAAAGTCTACTTTCCCTCAAAGCAAAGTACTACTATGCATGCTCCTAGGGGAAGGGTTGGTAGGAGTTAACCATCGCGCGATCCCGACCTCCACTCATAAGGAAGACAATTAAAAGAGCACCCCATGCAAAAAAAATTGTCACATAACTTTTACCATACGTGCATGCTACGGGACTTGCCAACTTCAACACAAGTAATTCTCAATTTCACAATTACCCAACTAGCATGACTCTAACATTACCACCTTTATATCTCAAAACAATTATCAAGCATCAAATTGATCATAGTGTTTTATGCACTTTCTATGATAATTTTTATTATACCCAACTTGGATGCTCATCATTCTAGGACCAAACTTATAACCATAGAAAATACCATGTTGTTCTTAAATACTCTCAAAATAATATAAGTGAAGGATGAGAGATCAACAATTTCTCCAAAATAAAGCCACCGTCGTGCTCTAAAAGAGATAGGTGAAGCACATAGAGCAAAACTATCTAGCTCAAAAGATATAAGTGAAGCACATAGAGTATTATAATAAATTCTAAATCATGTGGGTTTCTCCCAAAAGGTGTGTACAGCAAGGATGATTGTGGAGATCTAAAAAGAAAAGACTCATATCATACATGACGCTCCAAGCAAAACACATATCATGTGGCGAATAAAAATATAGCTCCATGAAAAGTTACCGATAGACGAAGACGAAAGAGGGGATGCCTTCCGGGGCATCCCCAAGCTTAGGCTTTTTGTTATCCTTGAATATCTTGGGGTGCCATGGGCATCCCCAAGCTTAGGCTCTTGCCACTCCTTATTCCATAGTCCATCAAATCTTTACCCAAAACTTGAAAACTTCACAACACAAAACTCAACAGGAAATCTCATAAGCTCCGTTAGTGCAAGAAAGAAAAACCACCACATAAGGTACTGTAGCGAACTCATTCTTTATTTATATATTTGTGAAACCTACTGTATTCCAACTTCTCTATGGTTCATACCCCCCGAAACATCTAACTTATTTTTGCAGGGCTTGCTGTGATGTGATATGGTCAAGACATGATGTGATATAAATTGTTGTATGAGTTGATCATGTTTTGTAACAGAGTTATCAGAAATGACAAGAGCCATATGGTTGTCGATTTATTGTATGCAATGCAATGGCCATGTAATTGTTTTACTTTATCATTAAGCGGTAACGATAGTTGTATAAGCAATAGTTGGCGAGATGACAACGCTGCTAAGATGGAGATCAAGGTGTCGCGCCGGTGACGATGGAGATCATGACGATGCTTCGGTGATGGAGATCATGAGCACAAGATGATGATGGACATATCATGTCACATATTTTTGATTGCATGTGATGTTTATCTTTTATGCATCTTATTTTGCTTAGTATGGCGGTAGCATTATAAGATGACCCCTTACTAAATTTCAAGGTATAAGTGTTTGCTACGTCTTGAGCTTGCGTTGGTTTTTCCCTTGAAGAGGAAAGGGTGATGCAGCAAAGTAGCGTAAGTATTTCCCTCAGTTTTTGAGAACCAAGGTATCAATCTAGTAGGAGGCTCCTCAAAAGTCCCATGCACCTACACAAACAAACAAGAACCTCGCAACCAACGCGATAAAGGGGTTGTCAATCCCTTAACGGAAACTTGCAAAAGTGAGATCTGATAGAGATAATAAGATAAGATAAATAGTTTTGGTATTTTTATGATATAGATTAGAAAATAGAATATGCAAATAAAAGTAGATGGAAAACTTATTTGATAAAAGATAGAACCGGGGGCCATAGGTTTCACTAGTGGCTTCTCTCAAGATAGCATAAGTATTATAGTGGGTGATCAAATTACTGTCGAGCAATTGATAGAAAAGCGCATAGTTATGAGATTATCTAGGCATGATCATGTATATAGGCATCACGTCCGTGACAAGTAGATTAAAACGATATGCATCTACTACTATTACTCCACACATCGACCGACTCCTGCCTGCATCTAGAGTATTAAGTTCATAAGAACAGAGTAACGCATTAAGAAAGATGACATGATGTAGAGGGATAAACTCATGCAATATGATATAAACCCCATCTTTTTATCCTCGATGGCAACAATACAATACGTGCCTTGCTGTCCCTGCTATCACTGGGAAAGGACACTGCAAGATTGAACCCAAAGCTAAGCACTTCTCCCATTGCAAGAAAGATCAATCTAGTAGGCCAAACCAAACTGATAATTCGAAGAGACTTGCAAAGATAACTTAATCACACATAAAAGAATTCGGAGGAGATTCAAATATTTCTCATAGATAAACTTGATCATAAACCCACAATTCATCGGCTCTCGACAAACACACCGCAAAAAGAGTTACATCGAATAGATCTCCAAGAAGATCGAGGAGAACTTTGTATTGAGATTCAAAGAGAGAGAAGAAGCCATCTAGCTAATAACTATGGACCCGAAGGTCTGTGGTAAACTACTCACAACTCATCGGAGAGGCCTTGGAGATGATGTAGAGGCCCTCCATGGTTGATTCCCCCTCCGTTGGAGCATCGGCGAAGGCTCCAGGATGGGATCTTGCGGATACAGAAGGTTGCGGCGGTGGAAATAGTTCTTCGTGGTGCTCCTGGAGGTTTTAGGGGTACGTGGGTATATGTAGGAGGAAGAAGTACATAGGTGGAGCAACGAGGGGCCCACGAGGGTGGGGGGCGCACCCACCCCCACGGGGCTCGCCGGGCACCCTCGTGGTCGCCTCGTTCGTTGCTTGACGTCCACTCCAAGTCCCCTGGATTGCGTTTGTTCCAAAAAGATCGCTCCCGAAGTTTCATCCCGTTTGGACTCCGTTTGATATTCCTTTCCTTCAAAACACTGAAATAGGCAAAAAAAAAAGCAATTCGGGCTGGGCCTCCGGTTAGTAGGTTAGTCCCAAAAATGATATAAAAGTGTAGAGTAAATCCCATAAACATCCGAAATGAGTAATATAATAGCATGGAACAATCAAAAATTATAGATACGTTGGAGACGTATCAAGCATCCCCAAGCATAATTCCTGCTCGTCCTCGAGTAGGTAAATGATAAAAACAGAATTTTTGATGTGGAATGCTACCTATCATAATTCTCAATGTAATTTTCTTTATTGTGCCATGATTGTTCAGATCCAAATGATTCAAGATAAAAGCTTATCAAACAGAAAAATAGTAATACTTGAAGCATTCTAACAAATAATCATGTCTTATCAAAATAGCATAGCCAAAGAAAGCCCATCCCTACAAAATCATATAGTTAGGCCATGCTTCATTTTCATCACACAAAATACTCCCATCATGCACAACCCCGGTTTCAGCCAAGCAATTGGTTCATACTTTTTAACGCGCTTCAGCTTTTTCAACTCTTACGCAATACATGAGTGCAAGCCATGGACATAGCACTATATGTGGTATATGGTGGTGGTTGTGAATACAAAAAGGGAGAAGATAGTATCACATCAACTAGGCGTATCAACGGGCTATGGAGATGCCCATTAATAGATATCAATGTGAGTGAGTAGGGATTGCCATGCAACAGATGCACTAGAGCTATAAATATATCAAAGCTTAACAAAAGAAACTAAGTGGGTGTGCATCGAACTTGCTTGCTCATGAAGACCTAGGGCAATTTGAGGAAGCCCATCATTGGAATATACAAGCCAAGTTCTATAATGAAAAATTCCCACTAGTATATGAAAGTGACAACATAGGAGACTCTCTATCATGAAGATCATGGTGCTACTTTGAAGCACAAGTGTGGTAAAGAGATAGTAGCATTGTCCCTTCTCTCTTTTCTCTCATTTTTTTATTTGGTGGGCTTCTTTGGCCTCTTTTTTTTATATGGGCTTCTTTGGCCTCTTTTTTTTATAAGTCCGAAGTCTCATCCCGACTTGTGGGGGAATCATAGTCTTCATCATCCTTTCCTCACTTGGGACAATGCTCTAATAATGAAGATCATCACAGTTTTATTGATTTACAACTCAAAAATTACAACTCAATACTTAGAACAAAATATGACTCTATGTGAATGCCTCCGGCGATGTACCGGGATATGCAATGAATCAAGAGTGACATGTGTGAAAAATTATGAAGGTGGCCTTGCCACAAATACGATGTCAACTACATGATCATGCAAAGAGCAATATCACAATGATGGAGCGTGTCATAATAAACGGAACGGTGGAGAGTTGCATGGCAATATATCTCGGAATGGCTATGGAAATGCCATAATAGGTAGGTATGGTGGCTGTTTTGAGGAAGGTAAATAATGGGTGCATGATACCGGCGAAGGTTGCACGCCATAATAAAGGCTAGCAAAGTGGAAGGGTGAGTGTGCGTATAATCCATGGACTCACATTAGTCATAAAGAACTCATATACTTATTGCAAAAGTCTACTTGCCCTCGAAGCAAAGTACTACTACGCATGCTCCTAGGGGAAGGGTTGGTAGGAGTTAACCATCGCGCGATCCCGACCTCCACTCATAAGGAAGACAATTAAAAGAGCACCCCGGGCAACAAATTTGTCACATAACTTTTACCATACGTGCATGCTACGGGACTTGCCAACTTCAACACAAGTATTTCTAAATTTCATAATTAGCCAACTAGCATGACTCTAACATTACCACCTTTATATCTCAAAACAATTATCAAGCATCAAATTGATCATAGTGTTTTATGCACTTTCTATGATAGTTTTTATTGTACCCAACTTGGATGCTCATCATTCTAGGACCAAACTTATAACCATAGCAAATACCATGCTGTTCTAAAAGACTCTCAAAATAATTTAAGTGAAGCATGCGAGATCAACAATTTCTCCAAAATGAAGCCACCACCGTGCTCTAAAAGATATAAGTGAAGCACATAGAGCAAAACTATCTAGCTCAAAAGATATAAGTGAAACACATAGAGTATTCTAATAAATTCTAAAACATGTGGGTTTCTACCAAAAGGTGTGTACAGAAAGGATGATTGTGGAGATCTAAAAACAAAGACTCATATCATACATGACGCTCCAAGCAAAACACATATCATGTGGCGAATAAAAATATAGCTCCAAGTAAAGTTACCGATAGACGAAGATGAAAGAGGGGATGCCTTCTGGGGCATCCCCAAGCTTAGGCTTTTGGTTATCCTTGAATATCTTGGGGTGCCATGGGCATCCCCAAGCTTAGGCTCTTGCCACTCCTTATTCCATAGTCCATCAAATCTTTACCCAAAACTTGAAAACTTCACAACACAAAACTCAACAGGAAATCTCATAAGCTCCGTTAGTGCAAGAAAGAAAAACCACCACATAAGGTACTGTAATGAATCCATTCTTTATTTATATTGGTGTCAAACCTAATGTATTCCAACTTCTATATGGTTCATACCCCCCGATACTAGCCATAGATGCATCAAAATAAGCAAACAACACAAGAAAAACAGAATCTGTCAAAAACAGAACAGTCTGTAGTAATATGTAACTTTAGAATACTTATGGAACTCTAAAACTCCTACGAAAATAGGAAGTGATGGGAAATTAGTCTATTGATCTACAGCAAAAATAATCAATGCAAAATCATGTTTCTGTGAATTACTAAAATTATTTTCGTGCGTGCAAAGTTTCTGTTTTTCAGCAGAATCAAATTAACTATCACCGTAGGTTATCCTATAGGTTCTACTTGGCACAAACACTAATTAAAACATAAAAACACATCTAAACATAATCTAGATGAAATATTTATTACTAAACAGAAGCAAAAAGCAAGAAACAAAAATAAAATTGGGTTGCCTCCCAACTAGCGCTATCGTTTAACGCCCCTAGCTAGGCATAAAAGCGAGAAAAGATCTAAGTAGTGCCATCTTTGGCATTCAATTCATAAGTAGCTCGCATGATAGATTCATAAGGTAATTTAACTTTATTTCTAGGTAAGTGTTCCATGCCTTTTCTTAATGGGAATTGGAATCTAATATTCCCTTCCTTCATATCAATAACTGCACCAATCGTTCTAAGGAAAGGTCTGCCAAGAATAATAGGACATGAAAGATTGCAATCTATATCAAGAACGATAAAATCTATGGGCACAAAAATTCCTATTTGCAACAATAAGAACATCATTTATCCTTCCCAAATGTTTCTTAATGGTAGAATCCGCAAGGTGCAAGTTTAAAGAGCAATCATCAAATTCATGGAAACCTATCACATCACATAAAGTTTTCGGAATCGTGGAAACACTAAGACCCAAATCACACAAAGCATAGCACTCATGATCTTTAATTTTAATCTTTATAGTAGGTTCCCACTCATCATAAAGTTTTCTAGGTATAGAAACTTCCAAATTAAGTTTTTCTTCATGAGATTGCATCAAAGCATCAACGATATGTTTGGTAAAAGCTTTATTTTGACTATAAGCATGAGGAGAATTAAACACGGATTGCAACAAGGAAATACAATCTATTAAATAACAATTATCATAATTAAATTCCTTGAAATCCATAATAGTTGGTTCAATGCTATTTAAAGTCTTGACCTCTCCAATCCCACTTTTACCAAATTTAGCATCAAGATCTAAAAACTCCGAATTATCGGGACGCCTTTTAACTAAAGTTGACTCATCTCCAGTCCCATCATTATCAAGATTCATATTGAAAAACAAGGATTTAATAGGGGACACATCAATAACTTTTAGATCTTCTTCATTATTTTCATGGAAACTAGAAGAACACGCTTTTACAAAGCAATCTTTATTAGCACGCAACCTAGCGGTTCTTTCTTTGCACTCATCAATGGAAATTCTCATGGCTTTGAGAGACTCATTGATATCATGCTTAGGAGGAATAGATCTAAGTTTCAAATAATCGACATCAAGCGAAAGCCTATCAATGTTCCTAGCCAAATCATCAACTTTAAGCAATTTTTCTTCAAGCAAAGCATTAAAATTCTTTTGAGAGATCATAAATTATTTAACACTATTCTCAAAATCAGAGGGCATCTTATTAAAATTTCCATAAGAATTATTGTAGGAATTTTCATAATTATTAGAGGAATTACTAGGGAACGGTCTAGGATTAAAGTTTCATCTATAAGCATTGTTACCAAAATTATTCCTACCAACAAAATTCACATCCATAGATTCATTATTATTTTCAATCAAGGTAGACAAAGGCATATCATTAGGATCAATAGGAGCACTGTTAGTAGCAAAAAATTTCATAAGTTCATCCATCTTTCCACTCAAAACATTAATTTCTTCTATAGCATGCACTTTTTTACTAGTAGATCTTTCGATGTGCCATTGAGAATAATTAGCCATAATGTTAACAAGGAGTTTAGTAGCTTCTCCTAAGGTGATTTCCATAAAAGTGCCTCCCGCGGCCGAATCAAAAAGATTTCTAGAAGCAAAATTCAATCCGGCATAAAAATTTTGTATGATCATCCATAAATTCAAACCATGACTAGGGCAATTGCGAATCATCAATTTCATTCTTTACCAAGATTGGGAAACATGCTCATGATCAAGTTGTTTAAAATTCATAAAATCATTCCTAAGAGAGATGATCTTAGCGGGAGGAAAATACTTAGAGATAAAAGCATCTTTGCACTTATTCCATGAATCAATACTATTCTTAGGCACACGAAAACCAAGTTTTAGCACGATCTCTAAGTGAAAACGGAAATAACTTCAATTTGACAATATAATTATCCGTATCTTTCTTCTTTTGCATATCACACAAATCAACAAAGCTATTTAGATGAGTAGGGACATCTTCACTAGGAAGGCCGGAGAATTGATCTTTCATAACAAGATTCAACAAAGCAGCATTGATTTCACAAGATTCAACATCATTAAGAGGAGCAATCGGACTGCTAAGGAAATCATTATTATTGGTATTGGAAAATTCACACAATTTGGTATTATCTTGCGCCATCGTGACAAACTATCCAACACACAAGCACACAAAAAGGCAAGCGGAAGAGAGAGGTGAACGGGAAAGAGAGGGCGAATAAAACGGCAAGGGTGAAGTGAGGGAGAGGAAAACGAGAGGCAAATGGTAAATAATGTAATGCAAGGGAGATGAGTTTATGATGGGTACTTGGTATGTCTTGACTTGAGCAAAGACCTCCCCGGCAACGGCGCTAGAAATCCTTCTTGCTACGTCTTGAGCTTGCGTTGGTTTTTCCCTTGAAGAGGAAAGGGTGATGCAGCAAAGTAGCGTAAGTATTTCCCTCAGTTTTTGAGAACCAAGGTATCAATCCAGTAGGAGGCTCCTCAAAAGTCCCACGCACCTACACAAACAAACAAGAACCTCGCAACCAACACGATAAAGGGGTTGTCAATCCCTTCACGGAAACTTGCAAAAGTGAGATCTGATAAAGATAATAAGATAAGATAAATATTTTTGGTATTTTTATGATATAGATTAGAAAATAACAGATGCAAATAAAAGTAGATGGAAAACTTATATGATAAAAGATAGACCCGGGGGCCATAGGTTTCACTAGTGGCTTCTCTCAAGATAGCATAAGTATTACATTGGGTGAACAAATTACTGTCGAGCAATTGATAGAAAAGCGCATAGTTATGAGATTATCTAGGCATGATCATGTATATAGGCATCACATACATGACAAGTAGATTGAAACGATTCTGCATCTACTACTATTACTCCACACATCGACCGACTCCTGTCTGCATCTAGAGTATTAAGTTCATAAGAACAGAGTAACGCATTAAGAAAGATGACATGATGTAGAGGGATAAACTCATGAAATAGATATAAACCCCATCTTTTTATCCCCGATGGCAACAATACAATACGTGCCTTGCTGCCCCTGCTGTCACTGGGAAAGGACACCACAAGATTGAACCCAAAGCTAAGCACTTCTCCCATTGCAAGAAAGATCAATCTTGTAGGCCAAACCAAACTGATAATTCGAAGAGACTTGCAAAGATAACTTAATCACACATAAAAGAATTCAGAGGAGATTCAAATATTTCACATAGATAAACTTGATCATAAACCGACAATTCTTAGGATCTCGACAAACACATCGCAAAAAGAGTTACATTGAATAGATCTCCAAGAAGATCGAGGAGAACTTTGTATTGAGATTGAAAGAGAGAGAAGAAGCCATCTAGCTAATAACTATGGACCCGAAGGTATGTGCTAAACTACTCAAAACTCACTGGAGAGGCCTTGGAGATGATGTAGAGGCCCTCCATGGTCGATTCCCCCTCCGGCGGAGCACCGGCGGAGCGCTGGCGAAGGCTCCAAGATGGGATCTCACAGATACAGAAAGTTGCGGTGGTGGAAATAGTTTTTTGTGGTGCTCCTGGATGTTTTTGGGGTACGTGGGTACATGTAGGAGGTAGAAGTAGGTCGGTGGAGCAACAAGGGGCCCACAAGATGGGGGGCATGCCCACCCCAAGGGGGGCACCGGGCACCCTCGTGGCCGCCTCGTTCATTACTTGACGTCCACTCCAAGTCCCCCGGATTGCGTTTGTTCCAAAAAGATCGCTCCCGAAGGTTTCATTCTATTTGGACGCCATTTGATATTCCTTTCCTTCGAAACACTGAAATAGGCAAAAAAATAGCAATTCGGGCTGTGCCTTCAGTTAGTAGGTTAGTCCCAAAAATGATATAAAAGTGTAGAGTAAAGCCCATAAACATCCAAAACGGGTAATATAATAGCATGGAACAATCAAAAATTATAGATACGTTGGAGACGTGTCAGTGTTGTCCCTGAGTATGCACCGTTGCGACAGTTCTTCGTGTTGAGACACCACCTGATGATCGGGTGTGATAGGCTCTACATTCACATACAATGGGTGCAAGCCAGTTTTGCACATGCAGAATACTCGGGTTAAACTTGACGAGCCTAGCATATGCAGATATGGCCTCGGAACATTGGAGACCGAAAGGTCGAGCGTGAATCATATAGTAGATATGATCAACATAGAGATGTTCACCATTGAAAACTACTCCATCTCACATGATGATCGAACATGGTTTAGTTGATATGGATCACGTGACCATTTGGATGACTAGAGGGATGTCTATCTAAGTGGGAGTTCTTAAGTAATATGATTAATTGAACTTTAATTTATCATGAACTTAGTCTTGATAGTATTTTGCAAATTATGTTGTAGATCGGTAGCTCACATTGTAGCTTCCCTATGTTTTTATATGTTCCTAGAGAAAACTAAGTTGAAAGATGATAATAGCAATGATGCGGACTGGGTCCATGATCTGAGGTTTATCCTCATTGCTGCACGGAAGAATTATGTCCTTGATGCACCGCTAGATGACAGACCTATTGCAGGAGCAGATGCAGACGTTATGAACGTTTGGCTAGCTCAATATGATGACTACTTGATAGTTTAGCGCACCATGCTTTATGGCTTAGAACCGGGACTTCAAAAACATTTTGAAGACCACGGAGCATATGAGATGTTCCAAAGAGCTGAAATTGGTATTTCAGACTCATGCCCGTGTCAAGAGGTATGAGACCTCTGATAAGTACTTCACCTAAAAGATGGAGGAGAATTGCTCAGCTAGTGAGCACGTGCTCAGAATGTCTAGGTACTACAATCGCTTGAATCAATTGGGAGTTAATCTTCCAGACAAGATAAGTGATTGACAGAGTTCTCTAGTCACCATCACCAAGTTACTAGAACTTCGTGATAAAATATAGTATGCAAGGGATGATGAAAATGATTCCTGAGCTCTTCGTGATGCTGAAATCGACGAAGGTAGAAATCAAGAAAGAGCATCAAGTGTTGATGATTGACAAGACCACTAGTTTCAAGAAAAGGGCAAAGTGAAAGAAAGGGAACTTCAAGTAGAATGGCAAGCAAGTTGTCACTCCGGGGAAGAAGCCCAAATCTAGACCCAAGCCTAAAACTGAGTGCTTCTAGTGCAAAGGAAATGGTCACTAGAAGCGGAACTGCGCCAAACATTTGGCGGATAAGAAGGATGGCAAAGTGAACAAAGGTATATTTGATATATAGGTTATTGATGTGTACCTTACTAGTGTTCATAGTAGCCCCTGGGTATTTTATACTTGTTCAATTGCTAAGATTAGTAACTCAAAACAGGAGTTACAGAATAAACAAAGACTAGTTGAGGGTGAAGTGACGATGTGTGTTGGTGGTTCCAAGATTGATATGATCATCATCGCATACTCCTTATATTTTCGGGATTAGTGTTGAACCTAAATAAATGTTATTTGGTGTTTGCGTTGAGCATGAATATGATTAGATCATGTTTATTGCAATACATTTATTCATTTAAGACAGAGGATAATTGTTATTCTGTTTACATGAATAAAACCTTCTATGGTCATACACCTAATGTTGATGGTTTATTGAATCTCGATCGTAATGATACACATATTCATAATATTGATGCCAAAAGATGCAAAGTTGATAATGATAGTGCAACTTATTTGTGGTACTGCTGTTTGGGTCATATCGTGTAAAGCGCATGAAGAAACTCCATAAAGATGGACTTTTGGAATCACTTGATTATGAATCATTTGATACTTGCGAACCATGCCTTATGGGCAAGATGACTAAAACTCCGTTATCCGGAACAATGGAACGAGCTAATGACTTATTGGAAATAATACATACCGATGTAT
The DNA here is from genome assembly GCF_018294505.1 of Triticum aestivum. Taxonomy (NCBI): domain Eukaryota; kingdom Viridiplantae; phylum Streptophyta; class Magnoliopsida; order Poales; family Poaceae; genus Triticum; species Triticum aestivum. Next base: position 181,030,560 of record NC_057807.1, on the reverse strand, counting down.
GCAGTCCGATGAATGTTGAGGCTCATGGCGGGTATCGTTATTTTCTGACCTTCGCAGATGATTTGAGCAGATATGGATATATCTACTTAATGATACACAAGTCTGAAAAGTTCAAAGACTTTCAGAGTGAAGTGGAGAATCATCATAACAAGAAAATAAAGTTTCTACGATCTGATCGTGGAGGAGAATATTTGAGTTACGAGTTTGGCCTTCATTTAAAATAATGTGGAATAGTTTCACAGCTCACGCCACCTGGAACACCACAGCGTAATGGTGTGTCCGAACGTTGTAACAACAATTTATTGGGTATGGTGCTATCTATGATGTCTCTTACCAGTTTACCACTATCGTTTTGGGGTTATGCATCAGAGAAAGCTGCATTCACTTTAAACAGGGCACCGTCAAAATCCGTTGAGACGACGCCTTATGAATTGTGGTTTGGCAAGAAACCAAAGTTGTCGTTTCTTAAAGTTTGGGGCTGCGATGCTTATGTGAAAGAGTTTCAACCTGATAAGCTTGAACCCAAATCGGAGAAGTGCGTCTTCATAGGATACCCAAAGGAAACTGTTGGGTACACCTTCTATCACAGTTCTGAAGGCAAGATATCCATTGCTAAGAATGGATCCTTTCTAGAGAAGGAGTTTCTCTCAAAAGAAGTGAGTGGGAGGAAAGAAGAACTTGATGAGGTAATTGTACCTTCTCCCGAATTGGAAAGTAGTCCATCACAGAAATCAGCTCCAGTGATTCCTACAACAGTTAGTGAAGAAGCTAATGATGATGATCATGAAACTTCAGATCAAGTTACTACCGAACCTCATAGGTCAACCAGAGTACGGCCCGCACCAGAGTGGTACGTAATCCTATTCTGGAAGTCATGTTCTAGACCATGATGAACCTACGAACTATGAGGAAGCGATGATGAGCCCAGATTCCGCGAAATGGCTTGAGGCCATGAAATCTGAGATGGGATCCATGTATGAGAACAAAGTGTGGACTTTTGTGGACTTGCCCGATGATCGGCAAGCCATAGAAAATAAATGGATCTTCAAGAAGAAGACGAACATTGATAGTAGTGTTACTATCTACAAAGATGGACTTGTCGGAAAAAGGTTTTCGACAAAGTTCAAGGTGTTGACTACAATGAGATTTTCTCAACTGTAGCGATGCTTAAAACCGTCTGAATCAAGTTAGCAGTTGCCGTATTTTATGAAATCTGGCAAATGGATATCAAAACTGCATTCCTTAAATGGATATTTCTTAAAGAAGAGTTGTATATGATGCAACCAGAAGTTTTTGTCGATCCTAAAGGTACTAACAAGGTGTGCAAGCTCCAACGATCCATCTATGGACTGGTGCAAGCATCTCGGAGTTGGAATATACGCTTTGATGAGTTGATCAAAGCATATAGTTTTATACATACTTGCGATGAAGCCTGTATTTTACAAGAAAGTGAGTGAGAGCACTACAGCCTTTCTGATAAGTATATGTGATTGACATATTGTTGATCGGAAATAATGTAGAATTTTCTAGAAAGCATAAAGGAGAGTTTGAAAGGAGATTTTCAAAGAAAAGACCTCAGTGAAGCTGCTTACATATTGGGCATCAAGATCTATAGAGATAGATCAAGACGCTTGATAAGGTTTTTCAATGAGTACAAACCGTGACAAGATTTTGAAAGAGTTCAAAATGGATCAGTCAAAGAAGGAGTTCTTGCCTATATTACAAGGTGTAAAGTTGAGTAAGACTCAATGCCCGACCATGGCAGGGGATAGAAAGAGAATGAAAGTCATTCTCTATGCCTCAGCCATAGGTTCTATAAAGTATGCCATGCTATGTACCAGACCAGTTATGTGCCTTGCTATAAGTTTGGCAAGGGAATACGATAGTAATCCAGGAGTGGATCACTGTACAGCGGTCAAAGTTATCCTTAGTTACCTAAGAGGACTAAGGAAATATTTCTCGGTTATGGAAGTGATAAAGAGTTCGTCATAAAGAGTTACGTCAATGCAAGCTTTTACAATGATCCAGATGACTCTAATTCTCAATCTGGATACATATTGAAAGTGGGAGCTATTAGCTGGAGTAGCTCCATGCAGAGCATTGTAGACATAGAATATTTGCAAAATACATACGACTCTGAATGTGACAGATCCGTTGACTAAACTTCTCTCACGAGCAAAACATAATCACACCTTAGTACTCTTCGAGTGTTAACCACATAGCAATGTGAACTAGATTATTGACTCTAGTAAACCTTTTGGGTGTTGGTCACATGGCAATGTGAACTATGGAGGTTAATCACATACAGATGTGAACTATTGGTGTTAAATCACATGGCAATGTGAACTAGATTATCGACTCTAGTGCAAGTGGGAGACTGAAGGAAATATGCCCTAGAGGCAATAATAAAGTTGTTATTTGTATTTCCTTATATCATGATAAATGTTTATTATTCATGCTAGAATTGTATTAACCGCAAACTTAGTACATGTGTGAATACATAGAGAAAAACATAGTGTCCCTAGTATGCCTCTACTTGACTAGCTTGTTAATCAAAGATGGTTATGTTTCCTAACCATAGCCATGTGTTGTCATTTGATGAACGGGATCACATCATTAGGAGAATGATGTGATGGACAAGACCCATTCGTTAGCTTAGCATTATGATCGTTACAGTTTCATTGCTACTGCTTTCTTCATGACTTATACATGTTCCTCAGACTATGAGATTATGCAACTCCCGAATATTGGAGGAACACCTTGTGTGCTATCAAATGTCACAACGTAACTGGGTGATTATAAAGATGCTCTACAGGTGTTTCCGAAGGTGTTTGTTGGGTTGGAATAGATCGAGATTAGGATTTGTCACTCCGTGTTTCGGAGAGGTATCTCTGGGCCCTCTCGGTAATGCTCATCACTATAAGCTTTGCAAGCAATGTGACTAATGAGTTAGTTGCAGGATGAAGCATTACAGATCGAGTAAAGAGACTTGACGGTAATGAGATTGAACTAGGTATGAAGATACCGACGATCAAATCTTGGGCAAGTAACATACCGATGACAAAGGGAACAACGTATGTTGTTATGCAGTTTGACCGATAAAGATCTTCGTAGAATATGTAGGAGCCAATATGAGTATCCAGGTTCTGCTATTGGTTGTTGATCGGAGATGTGTCTCGATCATGTCTACATAGTTCTCGAACCCGTAGGGTCCGCACGCTTACCATTCGATGACGATTTGTATTATGAGTTATGTTTTGATGACTGAAGTTTGTTCGGAGTCCCGGATGAGATCACAGAAGTGACGAGGAGTCTCAAAATGGTCGAGACATAAAGATTAATATATTGGACAATGTTATTCGGACACCGGAAGAGTTCTGAGTGGTTTCGGGTAAAAACGGACCCCCCGGGGAAGCAATGGGCCAACATGGGCCATAGGGGAGAGAGAGGACAGCCCACATAGGGGAGGCCCCCCCCCCCCATGGGGAGTCCGAATAGGACAAGGGAAGGGGGCGCAGCCCCCCTCTCCCTCTCCCTCTCCCTTCCTTCCCCTCTTCCTCTAGTGGAATCCTACTAGGACTTGGAGTCCTAGTAGGACTCCCTTCTCCTGGCGCTCCCTGCAAGGGCCGGCTGGCCTCCCCTCTCCTCCTTTATATAAGGGGGCAGGGGGGCACCCCAAAGCACATCAAGTTCTCTTAACTGTGTGTGGTGGCCCCCTCCGCGGTTACACAACTCGGTCATATCGCCATAGTGCTTAGGCGAAGCCCTGCACCGGTAACATCATGAACACCGTCGCCACGACGTCGTGCTGACGAAACTCTCCCTCGTCCTCAACTGGATCAAGAGCTCGAGGGATGTCATCAGGCTAAACGTGTGTTGAACACGGAGGTGCCGTACGTTCGGTGCTTGGATCGGTTGGATCGTGAAGACGTTCGACTACATCAACCGCATTAACTAAACGCTTCCACTTTCGGTCTACGAGGGTACGTGGACACACTCTCCCCTCTCGTTGCTATGCATCTCCTAGATAGATCTTGCATGATCGTAGGATTTTTTTTGAAATTACCACGTTCCTTGTCATTAACGATGGATTTGTATTTCGTGCTAATAAGCTATGTATTACAGCTAGCTCCGTTCGTCTTTTGTTGTTGCAGGAGGCAAATGGAGGAGCATTAATGGGACAATTTGGCATCAAGAAGACGGAGGACATACTTGCTACACATTTCTTTTGCCCAAAGATGAGACAGGATGTTGAGCATTTTGTTGCTCGCTGCACTACATGTCAAAAAGCTAAGTCACGACTCAATCCTCATGGTTTATATATGCGTTTGCCTGTACCTACTGTTCCATGGGAGGATATATCTATGGACTCTGTCTTAGGTTTACCTAAAAGAAGGGGAGGGATAGCATATTTGTTGTCGTGGATAGATTTTCAAAAATGGCACAGTTTATACCATGTCATAAAAGCGATGATGCTCCTAGTGATGTTGATTTGTTCTTTCATGAAATTATTCGCTTGAATGGTGTGCCAAATACCATTGTGCCAAATTGTCATACTAAGTTTCTTAGCCACTTTTGGAGATGTTTATGGTCTAAGTTGGGGACTAAACTGCTTTTTAGTACTACATGTCATCCCCAAACTGATGGACAAACTGAAGTAGTCAATAGAACATTGTCTACTATGCTTAGGGCTGTTTTAAAGAATAACAAGAAAATGTGGGAAGAATGCTTGCCTCACATTGAATTTGTTTATAATCGTTCGCTACATTCTACTACTAAGATGTGCCATTTTGAGATTGTGTATGGTTTTCTACCTCGTGCACCTATAGATTTGTTGCCTCTTCCATCTTCGGAGAAGGTTAACTTTGATGCTAAACAACATGCTAAATTGATCTTAAAATGCATGAGTTAACTAGGAGAACGTTGAGCGTATGAATGCTAAATATAAACTTGCTGGAGATAAGGGTAGAAAACATATTGTGTTTGCACCTGGAGATCTTGTTTGGTTACATTTGCGTAAGGGTAGATTTTTTGATTTGCGCAAATCAAAGCTAATGCCACGTTCTGATGGTCCTTTTAAGGTGTTAGAGAAAATAAATGATAATGCATATAAACTTGAGCTGCCTGCAGATTTTGGGGTTAATCCCACTTTTAACATTGCAGATTTGAAGCCTTATTTGGGTGAGGAATATGAGCTTACATCGATGAGGACTTCATTTCAAGAAGGGGAGGATGATGAGGACATCAATACCATTGTTACACCCACAACCCCTGCTGTTATACACACTGGACCAATCACTAGAGCTCGCGCACGCTAATTGAATTACCAGGTACTTTCATTTCTTGGTAACAATTCTAATTTCATGAGAATATGATGCTGCCTAAATTGGATACATTTGTGTTGATTACTAATGAAGGGGCTAGCATGGACAAGAGGGATGAGCACTGGAGCAGAAACAAGCATGGAGATGAAGGCGCGCGCGAAGGGAACCAGATCGACGTTTCTAGTGCAGATTTCAGTACTTTGAAGCCTACTTGATGACATACAAGTACATGGACGAAATATACAAGATTCCCTTTCATAAATTTCGTCCATAGCTTATAATAGGTGTTGCGCCACCTTATTTTTGGTCTAGGCTCATGTAATTTCGAAATACTTGAGTATAGGCTGTTTTTAGAGTCCGTGTGCGTGTGGGGAAACAAGAGTTAGGGTTGGTTTCGGACCCCTCCTTCAAGGGTCATGAAATCCCCCCTCTTTCTCCATATATACAACCCTTAGGGCGTCGTTTAGACTTTGGGTTTTGTTTAGATTAAAAGTTCACCATAGCTGCAACTTCACGTACTTTGTTTGTGTTCAACGACCAGATCAAGACGTCACAGAACCCCACTTTCATCAATAAAGCTTTCCTCTTATATTCGCAATATCCAGATTGCAATCTCAGTTTCTTGCTTGTTCTTCGTTTGCTCGCAGGAATAGACCCTCGTGGTCAGGTTAATCATGCTCCGGCATGGTCAATAACCCCTCGGAATTTGGTTTAGCGATTGCTAAGGCGCGACGTCTTCGCACGTTCGTAGTCGGATCGTCAAAGTCGACTCCCATAGAAAAAAATAGCTATCTAATTGAAACATCGGGACACCTTCATCTCTATCAGAAGGCCTCTTGGGCCAATCTATTCGTAGTCAGGGTCCGGATGTCTGACCGTTGAAGGGCCGGATGTCCGGGTTCGCTCCAGGGGTTGTCTTCCACATGTGAGTGCTCTAGGGACCGGCATCCAAGGAGCAGGCCAGGCGTTAGGCTTGAGTAGAAACCTTCTGTTGGTTAGCCGAATTTCTGGGCTGTAGGCCAGACATCCGGGCTGGCTGGCAAATCGTTTTCTGGCAACTTATCATACATTTTTTCCAAGTAAATTGCATCTATATTCCCCGAACTCACCGGCTACATCTACAACGGTCATCAAACTTGCAAAGTGCCTCGCTATGGTCCTCATATTCATGAATACGGTCCATATTAAGTATGAAACAACAAAACCGACGGAGATCATGATGTTTGGTAAGTCTCAAGAGATGAAACTTGGTATGTACATATGTTTTGTAACACAAGTTTTGGAGGACAACAATTAAACTTAAAGCTTAAGATAACATAACTTAAAAAAAGATCTATAAGGCTAGGAGTAAGAACAAAATCAAATGAAAGACCATTAAGGTTGGAAGAATGAAATCATAGTGGTATCTGTAACGATTTTTTAGAACGACAAATATGTCCAAGATGACATAATGTGTTGTAACACAATGAGACATCGAATAACGAGTTGATGATTTTGCAATGCGAAGAAGCATGCCATGAATTTCAAATAGGCCAGAACAGAAAGACGAGGATATGGACATAAAACAAATTAAGAAAGAAGACGGTCAAACGAGTGAAAGGAAGAACACAGATCATGTGAAAAAAGAAGACTAGTGAAAGTTGACACTAAAGTAGATGCACCGAGGAAAAAGGTAAATAGTAACAATGGGGGGGGGGAATACGCTTGAAAACAATAACCGGTTGAAGAATAAAGAATGATCTGAAATATGATGAAAAGATCAAGAGAATGTACACAAACAATGACATGGAGAAAGCAGTTGGACTAAATATTAGCACAAAATGAACACGTACATTGTGTTTCAAATAAAACATGTATATTGTGTTGTATTGACGGGGTTCAGATTTTTTTATCTCTTTTTCACATAATTTTTTCAAAAGAAATTTCTGGATCACAACACAGATGAACGGTTATATGCGAATACGCATATGCCTGCACCTGCGAATTTCAAGACTTATTTAATGTGGAACGTGTTTTTTAAAATTTTACAAAAGTGCGAACCACCTGTGGTTAGATGATTAGGAGGACAGTGGTATTCCTAGCCACTAGGGTTCATGTCCTAGACTTGCCATTGGTGATAGTGGCAGAGCTTGACAAAGCTAGCCGGGGGAGGAGGGGGGCAAAACACAAAATCTGAATTTTGTGGGGCGCAAAACACAGAACTATCACTAATGTGTGCTCTCTCTTGAAATTTTTTGTCACAAATGTGCAAAACTTGGAGGGGACAAGATCACTATGCTCCGCCAGTGATTAGCGCTCGCATTTCCTGGATTTATTTCAGTCCTTTCGGCGATGTGGGTTTAGTGGGAGGAGACGTTCCCGTCAACTACGAAGGCGTCTGTGATGATTTTGTCAATTTTAAGATAAGGCGTCGATTGAGTCTTTTCAAGGTGCTCCTAGGGTATGGGTTGCGTGCATATGAGTGGCTGCGTAAAAAAGAATTGACAGAAGTTAAATTAAGAGTAAAATTCATCCACGGTACTCAAACTTGCGCCGCGAGCTCATTTTGGTCATCGTACATAAGAAGTTGGTCAATACGGTCACTATGTACAAGTCTAGGTGATTATACGGTCACTGGGCATGTACAATGGTTGATAAGATAGTCTTATCTTAAGTCTTGCATGTAATCTAGAAATGATAAAAAAGAGAGTCTACAATGGGTCATCTCTTAGCATTATCTTCAATAACTAGCAATTCCTAAAAACGTGATGAGACATATTGTGCTAAGAGATCATCTCTTGTCTTCTCTTAAATAAGAGAAGACAAGCCTTTTCTTATGATTTCTCTCTCCGCCATCTCATCATGTATCCTACGTGGCACTCCTAAGATAGCCCCATTGTACATGCCCTAACCTGCCGTATAGCTTCGTATTTTTCTGAGTTGACTGGTCAAACACAGTGTGTGAGAATGTTTTCTCTCTCTTCCCACGCGGGTTCCACCAGTCAGTGAAAGGAGAAAAGAAGGAGAGAGAGAAGAAAACTTTGAGGAGCTCGGAGGATTCAAACTTGACAAACTCCCGATGAGCGTCGCAGTATCGCTCGCGCTAGCCACTAGGACATCAATGCCGTCTGTATTCTGTTGATAGATTACCTTTATTATTTTCTGAACAGAAGAGCACACGCACACAACGCATGATACACATGCACACAATATTATGTGGTTGCTAGCGCTGGTTTTGCATGTGTGAGTGCACCAGGCTCGGCTATGTTTGCTGGGTATTTGTCACCGTTTTTTTTTCAAACAAAATTTCCAGAAAACCGACTAGTTTCTGGATATTTCGGTGACCCCCGTAAAAAAACGATGCTAGAATATTCGAATTTAAACGACCAAGCAACATCAAATATGCTTCATATATATGTTCGGATATAACTCAGCAGTTGGCATAGCGGTAGGAGCCGCAACATGTCATCTTGCAGCCTAAGTTCAAGGCACCGTCTTTGATGAGGACATCAATACCATTGTTACACCCACAGCCCCTACTGCTACATATACTGGACCAATTACTAGAGCTCACGCACGCCAATTAAATTATCAGGTACTTTCGTTTCTTGGTAATGATTATAATGTTCATGAGAATATGATGCTGCTTAAATTGGATACATTTGTTTTGCTTACAAATGAAGGACCTGGCTTGGAGAAGGATGAACATTGGAGCAAGAACAAGCATGGAGATGATGGCATGCGCAAGGGGAACAAGAACGGAGTTACAAGTGATGATTTCAGGACTTTGAAGCCACCATAATGAGTGCATGAAGCCTTGGACGAAATATACAAGATGCCACTTTATAAATTTCGTCCAGAGGCTATTCTAGGTGTTGCGTCACCTTATTATTGGGCCAGGCCCATGTAATTTTGAAATAAATAAGTATAGGCTATTTTTAGAGTCCGTATGTGTGGGGAAACAAGAGATGGGGTTAGTTTCGGACCCCTCTACCAAGGGCCACGAAATTCACCCCCTCTTCCTCCATATATACAGCCCTTAGGGCACCGTTTAGACTTTGGGTTTTGTTTAGATTAAAGTTCGTCATAGCTGCAACTTCGCGTACTTCATTTGTGTTCAACGACCAGACAAAGGCGTCACAGAACCCCACCTTGATCAATAAAGCTTTCATCTTATATTCGCAATATCCAGATTGCAATCTCAGTTTCTTGCTTATTCTTTGTTTGCTCGCAGGAAACAGACCCTCGTGGTCAGGTTGATCGTGCTCCGGCGTGGTCAATAACCTCTCGAAGTTGGTTTAACGATTGCTAAGGCGCGAAGTCCTCGCACGTTCGTAGCCGGATCATCAAAGTCGACTTCCACCAAAGCGATATCCATCATCTCATCGAAAGACGGGACACCTTTACCTCTATCGGTGGTATATGGCAGCGGTGGTGATGAACTAACCCTAATTTTTTTGTGGCTTTTTCATGGACTATAGGTATGAAGAACCGACTCGATCTAAACTACAAAAAACTGTAAAATCTCACCGAGCAACCTGGAAATCTGATACCACTTGATAGAGGCAAAGGTGTCCTGTGTTTCGATGAGATGATGGATATCGCTTTGGTGGAAGTCGACTTTGACGATCCGACTACGAACGTGCGAGGACGTCGCGCCTTAGCAATCGCTAAACCAACTCCGAGAGGTTATTGACCACGCCGGAGCACGATCAACCTGACCACGAGGGTCTGTTTCCTGCGAGCAAACGAAGAACAAGCAAAAAGCTGAGATTGCAATCTGGATATTGCGAATATAAGATGAAAGCTTTATTGATCAAGGTGGGGTTCTGTGATGCCTTTGTCTGGTCGTTGAACACAAACGAAGTACGCGAAGTTGCAGCTATGATGAACTTTAATCTAAACAAAACCCAAAGTCTAAACGGTGCCCTAAAGGCTGTATATATGGAGGAAGAGGGGGTGAATTTTGTGGCCCTTGGTGGAGGGGTCCGAAACTAACCCTATCTCTTGTTTCCCCACACATACGGACTCTAAAAATAGCCTATACTTATGTATCTCGAAATTACATGGGCCTGACGCAATAATAAGGTGACGCAACACCTAGAATAGCCTCTGGACGAAATTTATAAAGTGGCATCTTGTATATTTTGTCCAAGGCTTCATACACTCATTATGGTGGCTTCAAAGTCCTGAAATCATCAGTTTGTAACTCCGTTCTTATTCCCCTTGCGCATGCCATCGTCTCCATGCTTGTTCTTGCTCCAATGTTCATCCTTTTCCAAGCTAGGCCCTTCATTTGTAAGCAAAACAAATGTATCCAATTAAGCATCATCATATTCTCATGAACATTAGAATCATTACCAAGAAACGAAAGTACCTGATAATTTAATTGGCGTGCGCGAGCTCTAGTAATTGGTCCAGTATATGTAGCAGTAGGGGCTGTGGGTGTAACAATGGTATTGATGTCCTCATCAATCTTTAACTTTTCGTTTGCGTTATATGAGCATAAAAAAATACTGGGTGTGGGAGTTCATATTAAAACCAAATTCTCGACCATCGATAGTAAGTAACTAATCCATGCTGACCACTTGACCATCATGTAGTTCAAGCAAAATACAGTATGAGTTAAACATAATATATTTTGGCGCTAAATATTTTTGAATTTTAAAATTCTTTTTGAAACTCTCATGCGAAGATAATCCAGAATTCCCGAGTATGTATGTGATTGTGTGCGCGCGTCACGCGTTGCGTGCGTGCCTGTGACCAAGTCACCAGCGGCGCGTGTATGTGTATATACTAACAGCGTTGAGCTCTACATTCATGAGACAGTGTGTTGCGCTCGGTGGCTAGCTCGCGCGAGCCTGACTCTGAGCTGAGGATGCGGGATCGAATCACCGCTCGTGGAATTTTTTTATTTTTCATTTATTACTTTCTTTCATTTACCGACAGATGGGACCCGTGGGTGTGGACAGTTGACCGGTCAATCTAGAGAAAATACGAAGCTATACTTCAGGCGGTGACCGTATAATCATGAAGATGGGTATATAGTGATCGTATTGATTATGTTTTAAGTACAACCCAAATCCTAAAAAGTGCAGCTGTGCTCGTTAGCGCACTCGAGCGCACACGTCTCTGCGCCGTCCGATCGCGATCACGCCCACCAGGTGCGCCGTTGTCTGTTTTTCCTCGCTCGCGCGTTTCACTTGGTCGGCCCGTCGCCCGTTGGGTGGGAGCGTCGGTTCCGGGTCCCACCACTTCCTCTCCTCTCGCGTCCGTCTCCCCTCATTTTCGAAACTGTTCACCCACTCCGCCCCAAATCCCGCAATCTCTCCTGCCCCTGCCCCAAATCCGCCACCGTTCGTCCTGCCGGAGTGGAGCTATTCACGGCGAAGGGGAGGTAGCCAGCGCCGCGCAACGGCCAGTTGCGGGCGGCCATTCACGGCGAAGGAGAGGTAGCCAGCGGCGCGCGGCGACCAGGTGCGGGCGGCGGTTCCTGGCGAGGGGGACGATAGCCAGCGGCGCGTGTGGCCTCCAGGTGCGAGCTGAGTTTACCGGCAAGGGGGAGGTAGCCAGCGGCGCACGGGCACCAGGTGCTTCTGTTGCGTTCCCTGTTCCCGGAAGAGGAGAAGTAGGCTGTGCTGCGGCGCCACTCACGGTCGTCGGAGTACAAGTCGTCGACAGGGGAGGAATGACCGCTGCGAGCGCCGTGCCGTTCGCGCAGAGGTCAGGGTCGCATATAGGACGACCATCTCTCTGCTTCGCAATCATTTGGTAAGGAGATCTGGCCTCGTTTTTCGTTTGCGCTTGTTGCCCTTGTCTCGAAATTGACGAGTAGATAGTTGACGAGTAGATAGTGGACGTTTGGGATTGTTTGGCAAGGTGATTCCACTACTGGTTGGATGTAGGTGGTTTGAAGCCAGTTTGTCGGATGTTTTTTGGGATGCTGGGTTGAAGGTGAAGTGTTGTTTGGGATGCTTATCACAGAGGTAGTTTAGTTTTTGTTCACATTTTCTGTAGTGTTGTTGTATTGTTGCCATAGTGTTGAGAGCGAATTGCTCAGTATGGTGCAAAAGTTGCCCACACTGAAACTCTGTAGTTTGTCCCCTTTTTTTTGTCAAGTTGCTCTAGTTTTGCGAGCGACTTGCTCAATATGTTTCCTGAAGTTGCCCATACAGAAGTTCTGTAGTTTTTTGTTCGTTTTTTGCTTCACTGCGGTGAATGACTTGCTCAATATGTTGCCAGAAGTTGCTCAATGAAGTATTTGGGCATCAGGAAAAAACCTGTATGTTGGTATCAAAACCTCAATTAGGGTCATTGTAGTATGTTGTCTGTCCATATGTTCCTATCTCTTATATGTGTGAACAATACTTTCAGATCAAGCAACCCGCGATAAGGCCATGGGTAGATGTAGAATAGAGGGAACTAGTTTATTGGTGTCAATTTTTAAACGACATTGGTGCAAGTTGCTTGATCTGAAAAAACAGTGTGTCTGATGTGCTTCAGTTTTTCTTTACACTTTAGTCCAACTTTATATAGCAAAACAGAAATAAATTCAGCTTTAGTTTTAGTTCTAGTTGCCTTATATGACTACCCGTTTTGCCAGCATGTCATGTTTTCTTTCTGTATGAGTTTGCCTGACACTTTTGCATCAGTTTTTTAGTTTTGTTTTTTTAATGTGATCATGCATTTTATGTGTGTCATTCTGTGTTTACATGACTAGGCTGAACACTAGGAAATTTGCAGTTTTTTTACTCCTTTTTTTCATGTGTGATGATGTTCTTTTTTACGTGCAGCACGAAAACATGTCGGGGGCAAGCAAAAAACGCATACAGGATGCCCCCCTGCATTGGATTCTGTTGATGGCGCATCTCATGCAACTGAAGCCCGTAGGATGGAGGTGTGCAGAATTCATTAAATCATTTTCGAAACATTCTACCTTTTTCCTTATCTTCATTCTTGGTTTATTTTTTCATAACTTCATGTTATGGATTGTTATTTATGTGTTTATCTTCATTTCTCAGGCTCAAAGCAGTGAACCGTTAGTTGGGTACAAGCGCCAGAGGAGTAAGGCAATTATCTGCCGAGGGAAGCGCCCTGATGATATTGTGAGCAATGAGAGTCTTCCCGGAGATGCTGAAAATGTGAGTGACAAAAGCGGTGGTGTGGATAAGCCACCAAATCCAAAGCGGCAGAAAACCGGAGGAAACGAGGTATTTTCTGCTTCACCTTATTGAAACAATTGCCTAGTAGTGGTGTCTAAATTGCTTTGCATATTCCATTTTTGTTGATTTTTGTTTCTTCTGTTTTTCAAACTATTTTCCCATAGGGTCGTAGGAATAGGGCATCGCCTGCAAGGCTGTTCAAATTGAATAAAGAGTTGGTTTCTAATCAAAAAGGTGTTATTATTGGAAAAGAGTTTGGAGGCCTGCTGGACCTTGCAGCGAACAGCATGCCTGGCGATCTTAGTCAATGGATAATGAAGCATTATGATCCAGAGATGTCACAGATAGTTATTCCAGAGAGGGGGAAGATTCCAGTAGATGCTGTGAGTGTTCGGAGGATATGGGGTTTGCCAAATAGTGGGAGAAAAGTCTGTTACGAAAACCGCCCTGAGATCACAAAGGCAATGTTCAGGATTTACAATATCACTTCAAAGAATTCACCATCTCTCACAGCATGGTGCAAGATGATCAAAGATATGGCAGGAGCTCACGATGACGACTTCCTACGCGCATGGTTGTCTCTTGTCTTCTCTTGCTTCCTTGCACCATCTACAAGTTTAAGCATTTCACCAAAAAGCTTCCCTGCGGTCATGGATGTAAATGGAATAACTGAAACCAACATATGCCAGTTTGTGGTTGATCAACTAAAGCTAGCATTCAAATCAGGTCGTGCCAAGAAGGCCGTTTGTTGCTGTGTTTTCCACCTCGTAGTAGGTCCACCTACCTTTTGAATCTGTATGTTTCCTATGTGCTCTATGTTTTCTTAAAAATCATATCATAACTCAAACTTTATGTTTTTCTTATCCGGAACTCAGTTGCTGTATCTAGACTCTTTGGATGTTGATGAACCAATTCCCAGCTTGGTACCAAGGGTTTCAGTTTGGAATTCAGATTTGATGGCAAGAGTTATCAAGAAGGACAGGAAAGCTCCCGGGGAATATGGGAAACTGCGGGTAAGCTATTTTTTGTCATCACATCTGTATTCAGTAATTGAATTTTATTTGCTTTAAAAGGCATAAGGTTAGGCAAATCTAGCTTCTCATAGAGGAGGCAATTGAATTATAAGGTCCAAACAAGTACAAAGTTTTTTGTGGTCATTTTTTTGTTATCTTGTCACTATTTTGTAGCTGATGTATAAGATTTTGTCAACAAGTAGGCAAGTCCAACACATTGCCCGTAGCAATTTGTATATTGGACAGTAGCAAGTTCAAAAGTACTTCATGAACCAACTTTGTAGTTTTCTACTCATTTTGTTTACCCTTGTTTGCAACTGCCTGCAACAGGTAGGATTTTTGCTGGGGCAGTTATAGCAGCTGATGTCTAAATTTTTTAAGAAAAAATAGGCAAATCCAATAATTTCACCATAGCAAGTTGCACACTAAACATTAGCAAGCTCATAGTTTTTTATGGCAACTTGATGGTTTCCTATAATTGATATAGTCCTGCTAAGTTATATACTGAAAAACTAAGCGATTCTACATGCTAGAAACCCCATCCACACATGATAAGGAAATTTAGGCAAAAATGATGCCACAGTGCTTGACTTGGGTTAAAGCATGCATTTGTTTTTCTGTAAACTTGGCAACATGATAGGCTAGTTTTCTAACTAAAAATGGCAGTTAAATCAAAGCACTCTCACGAGCATTTTACGGTTTCTTTTTTTTCTGTTGTCAAGCCAGTGCCAGAATTCACTAATTCCTTTTATCCCATCCTTTATTGTTTTTTTTGCCAACCCAACGAGCAGCTGAAGACTGAGTTCTCACGATGTGCGGATGATAGCTTGTTTGGTAGCATGGACCACGTCACAAAATTTGTAGCAGCAAGATTACCTGAGTCATATGACGAAAATGTAAGTTATCAAGTGCCTGTTATGCTCACTAGTTTTTCCATTTTTAATCTCAAACCAACATATTGTCAAGACTTATCATGTTCATCCATTTTTTCTACTTTCCTGTTGTTTGCAGAAACAAAAGAAGCTGACACGTATGGTGCACGAAATGTGTTCAACTATTTCACATGCAGTTGGGAAGCTTGTTTCTGGTATTGGGGGGATAGATGATGCGCAAGAGGGGACAAGCAGATCAGAGGCTGTTCATGTGGAAAAGAGGAGGCAAGAACCTACTAGGAGATCCAAACAAGCTCCAGCTGTGAGAGAAAGCTTATCGAGTGAAGAAGACTCGTTCAAAACTGACAGTGAGGAAGATGCAAGTGGCAGGTGACGAAAGTGACTGGGACAGAGGGGGTGATGAAAGTGACAATGACGGCCACTCAAGCAATGATGATGGTGACGACTTTGTAGTTCAAAAAGCTGGATGCAACGACAACGAGGAGGGAGAAGCAACTTTTCAGGAGAGGGGAGCAGTAATGGATGAAAGCAAGGAGGATAAGGAGGACGAAGAGGAGGAGGAAGAAAAAAAAGATGAGGATGAAGAAAAGGAAGACGATGATGATGAAGAAAGCGAAGACAATGACAACGACAATGACAAAGACACGGGGGACGATGATATGCAGGGTGATGAGGAAGACCGGGATGACAACAATTCTGGTCGCAATAGTGGCAATGGCGGAAACAATGGAGGGAACGAGGATTCTGCAGGTGAGGAAACAGAGACTGATGATGAGCAATCCACACTTCAATATTTACTCGAAGAGAAAAAGGATATGAAGCCAAAGGGGCTTGACGAGGCAGTTAGCATCTCTGTGAGAGATGTTGTTATGATGGACGAGGAAAGTTACTACAAAATGCCACGCATCCACATGTTTGAAGTGAAAGAAATGTTGGATCTCGACGAGCAGCCTATTGCAGTGCTAGCGAGCAAAATGTTCCAAGAGCTATTGAGAAAAGAAGAAATGGAACTGGGGATGGCATTCAATCTTGAGGATTTCTGCCCCAAGTGGATTCGCAAGAAAATCATGAGGGAGATAGGGGCTGCACATGAACCCAAGGAAGTTGGTGTACCACCACTTCCAACACCAAAGAAGAAAAAGAGTGTGAGTTTCGTATCAGAGCCAACGGTGTTGACAGAGACAGTGGAGGAACTACGAGCTATGCGTGCCCAAAATGTTCAAGAACTGCAAGGTGGAAAGAAAACAAAGTCAGCCATGAAGAAATCTGGGCCTTTTCAGTTGCAACATCAGGCATTACATCATGCAAAAGAGGCAAGTTCTAGCACTCACAAGAACCAGCTTGAAACCAATACAACATCAAGCTCAACAGCACGACATGCAGATCTCACCAGTGGCAAAGATACAAATGTTGCAGTTTCACCAGGGACTGTTTCAAAACAAGAACCAAGTGACTCACAAATTCTAGCAAGTCATCCTAGGGAGGAAGCAAGTTCATCTGATTTTCAGGCAAGTATTGCACATGCATCAATTCAACCCACAGCAGGAGGAGCAACTCAAATGAAACAGGATGCATCATTCCAAGTAAGCAGAGCAGTCCCTAGTACAAACCGTAGTGGGAGGCAACCACTAAGCAGTCTAAACGGTCAAGCACAAAATCTTGTTCTAGGGAATGGGATGCAATCAGCCAATGACATCCAGAGGGGCAAATTGTTTCATTACAAAGCATCACAACAGGCTGTACC
Organism: Triticum aestivum; assembly: GCF_018294505.1. Classification (NCBI taxonomy): domain Eukaryota; kingdom Viridiplantae; phylum Streptophyta; class Magnoliopsida; order Poales; family Poaceae; genus Triticum; species Triticum aestivum. The sequence goes on along the minus strand of NC_057807.1, from coordinate 181,013,445 downwards.
ATTATATGCAGGTCAGGAGAACATACCTCCAGTGTCAATCACAAGGGTTGGAGGGATGGAAGATGTCATCAGCGGCAACATTAAACCAAGTTCGGAAGCAAAGTTGCTAAAAGTTCAGGGCAAGTTGCCTGCTTTTATTCCTACAGTTGCCCAATCACCTCCCCATCCGCAGCTGAAGGATATCAAATTTAGTTATGCTAACAAGGCGGTCAGTCCACTGGAAATAAATGTGCTAGATGTCAGTGAGCTCTTGGCAAGGTGCGTTCCCCCATCTACCAACGATCTGCAAAGCAAGTCAGCAATTCATATTCCAGCAGAGATGGATGGACAACAGTTTCAGCATAGCAGAAGTGAAAGCTCAAATGTCTTTGTTAGTGAATACTGCCCAGCTCCAAGTTTTGATATTTTCAAATACGATTGTCCTACAGCACATGTAGATGATGGAGCAGATCGAGATGCCAGAGAAAATGCATTGGCTGACCATGAGTCATCGCAGTGCCAAGTAACCAAGGAGCCAGTCATTGAAATTATTGAAGATGAAAAAGTTGGTAATCTCGAAGGCATAGATGAAGGGTATGCACATGCAGAAGAACAGGCTATGAAGTGTGAGCATGAGTCCCTGCAGTATCAAGTACCCAAGGAGCCACTCATTGAAATAATTGATGACGATCATGTTGTGGATCTTGAAGGCATAGTTGGGAACATTTACCAGACACCTGAAAAAGTTACCCACAACCAAGTAGTAGTGGGATCAGGCAGTAATATTTATAGCAGCAGCAGCTCAGGAAAGATGGTCCCAAAACAATTTGAGAGAAGGATTATCAAGCCACCTCCTTGCAAGAGGTCACCATTCTTGGACTATAATGAGAGGAAAGTGTACATATGCAAACATGAAGTAAGCAGGCTGTATGCATCGGTTATTCTGCACGGGAGATTGAATGAAGAAGAATCACCAGATGTAGATACTAGGTATGAAATTTTTTATGAGGCATTTTTTACATGTTTTTTCTAGGCAATTAAAATGCACCATTCAGGCAATTCAGGCTGAATTCATAGGCAAACAGAAGTAAAACAAGCAGGCAAAAAATCACCCCATTAAGAATACATGCTAACCAGAATGCACTTTTAGGCATTAACACATTTTTCCCATGCCTTATATATGCTAACTAGACATGCACTTTTTAGGTAGAAAGAATTCATTGCAAATTGTCACAACCCCAAGTTTATGTTCCTTAGGCAAAACAGGATCTATTTATAGGCAATCAAAAGTACAGCAGCAGGCAACTTGGGTGCTAACTAGACATGCACTTTTAGGTAGAAAGAATTCATTGCAAATTGTTACAACCCCAAGTTTATGTTCCTTATGCAAAACAAGATCTATTTCTAGGCAATCAAAAGTACAGCAGCAGGCAACTTGGGTGCTAACTAGACATGCACTTTTAGGTAGAAAGAATTCATTGCAAATTGTTACAACCCCAAGTTTATGTTCCTTAGGCAAAACAGGATCTATTTCTAGGCAATCAAAAGTACAGCAGCAGGCAACTTGGTTACTTTTTTCTCATGGTTGTCCTTTTTCGGTTTCTCGTTTTTTATTGCAGCCCGAAGGTAATTGACTACAATGGATATGATGTGTCGGTGAGGGAGCTTGCAAACTCTATGAAAAAAGAAGGATATGTCTTGACACATGTAATGGAAATTGGCATACTGACCATAATGATGAATTTGCCTGCAGACTCCAAGAAGGTTGTCATGCCCCTGAGGTTCTCGGTAAGAAAAAGGACTAGGAGTCATTATTACTTCAGGTTCTGCATTTTTTTGTACTTGGTTCCTACTTGGTCATTTCTAACCACCTTGTCCCTTTTTGTGTTATAGACAAGGATGCTGCAGATGACTTTCCTCTCCAATGATATCAACAACCAAGAGATTATTTCCCGATTCAAGAAATCAAATCACCTGGACCGGAAAGACATGGTAAGTCCATGTTTCTCGAATTTCCACTATAGTACTCTTCTCCCATTCCTTTTTTTCCACCCGCATGTGAATAGCAGAGTAGTAGTTTTCAGGACATGCATGAAAGTTGCCAGAGTGCAGAATCACAATTAGCTTTTCCTCATAGCATGAGAAAACTTTTACATGCTTTCCATATCTCTTCAAGTTGCCTACAGACTATGTTCTTACCCTCAGCTTTTGTTTTCTGCACTTTTTCCCACAGATAATGTTTATTGTGTTAGAGAATATCGACAAGTCAAAGAAGGTTTTAGGCAACCATTATTGGGTCTTCAACGTGAATATAAGGGATCGAAGGTTCGAGGTGCTTGATTCATGGAGGACACTTCAGGACAAGACTCTAGATGTCTGCGCAAGGACTATGGTTGCTAGTTTTCAGGCTCTGTGGGAAGAGCACTATCCGAAGTCTCACATCTCATTAGATGACTTCACACTAAGAAACATTGATGTGCCAAAACAAACTAACAAGTAAGCATCAATTCCCAGACAAACTGCAAAACAAATTCCTAACAAATTCATACTTGTTTCATAGCTGACCTGAAACATTCTCTATAGATATGGTTGCGACATTTTTGCTCTCTCAATTGCAAATGGGTGGGAAGGAATGAACGTTCCAAGATTTACAGCAGAGGATGTTCAAAATATCAGGAAGCAGTTGACAAACACGTGGGTTAACACCAAGCGCAACAAGGCTCCATGGGAAGCTGTATTGAAGTTAGCTTAGGTCAGTTATTTTCCATTCATGTTTTTTACTGACTTTTTCTTTTTGCTCGCATACAAACTGAAGTTTGCCAGCATTATTTTTACATGAATAATATTTTCATCATCGCCCTTTTTCCAGAAGTCATATGTAATTTTTTGAACATTCAAGGAGTTGCCTGAAACCATTTTGTAACTTGCAACAACACCAAACAGAATTTGCCTACCTTTCAATGGTGAAATGTAGTCATGGAACACCCATATTTTTTGAACAATCAAGGAGTTGCCTGAAACCATTCTGTAACTTGCAATAACACCAAAACAGAATTTGCCTACTTTTTTCCACGGTGAAATGTAGTCATGGAACACCCATATTTAACACCAATCTGTTTAACTGTAGTACCAGGCAATCTAAACATAATAATCACGCAATCCATTGTACTAATATAGTTATCCAGAGCACTTTTGAACCTTACAGGCTTAAAAAGCAAGTTGTCTTTTTTGCATGAAAGACAGTAATTCAAATGAGGGTAAACATATCATCGGGCATCTAGTAATTGCTCATTTTTTTGTCTTTCATAATCGAAACTCCATCTGTGTTCCCGCATTCCTGTGGTGTTCATCACGCCAATCTTGTGGGGCACAGTGCACTGTTGTGGTTGTAAGACCCACAGTAACTGCACTTGTTCTTCCTCTTCGGATGCAGCTCGAGTGCTGATTGCAACCTTTTCGACTTCGTTCTCCCTTTTGTAGTCGATTTTGGGGGGTCTCTAGGAACTCGGGTGTCAGGTGTAGTAGAACCACCTTGCGCTGCTGCAACAGCTGCACGTAGGGATTCCATGTTGAGTGGTTGGCGTGCATGTCCACCAGGAGGTTGCGCCAAAGAAGATGAGACTGGGCAACATGTGCTTGTTGCACAGTAGTAGAAGTTATATACAGTCCAGAAGCACAAGCAATTGTTGCAGAATCTGTAGGGAATGCTGCAAGGCCAGCATTTGTAAGACGACTCATGTCTGCTCGTGTAGTAACCATGGATGGTGGTGCATCCCCCCTAAGTGGTAGTGCAGGCCAGTAGGTTGTTTGGGGAGCCCTCATCGTTGTTGGTTCAGGCTCTATGGTTAGTGTTCCAGGTCTGAACAGTTGTCGCGGAGCCCCCCTCAGTTTTGGCCAGGCCCACTGTTTAGGGTCGGAGTCGCCAACAGTTGTGGTGCAGCCCCCCTGGTTTGTGGCGCAGATCCCATACTCTGAGGTACAAATCCTAACTGTTGCCCTGCAGCGAACGAGCTTGGCACCGCAGACCCCTTGTGCACTGGCGCACCCCCAACTGCTGTGTGTGGATGCACACCCTGCCCCATACTGTTTGTAGGTAGTGATGTTGCATTTTTTGGCTGTTGGGCAGAAATAGTTTGACGCTGCCTAGCACTAGCAGGGGCTTGCGCAGCTTGTGGTGGTGCGTTGCCACTACTCGCTGAAGCATTTGTCATTGGTGGCACAGGACCACCAGCTGATGGCGGTGGCCCACCAGTCGGTCCACTGGGAGGGGCTGCTGTTTTCTTTTTCCTTGACAGGCTAAGATTCTTTATTTCGTGACGCGCTCCACGCATATGCTTCTTTACAATATTTGTCGCAGCATCCGATGCACTAGCAACCTTAGCAAGTCCACCAAAGTCCATCATCAAGTTTGCATGACGGAGTTCTTTCTTCGATTGTTCCGGCAACTCATCAGGCTTATCCTCAACAGCAGGCGGTGCATCCGTGATTGCTAGAGGTGTCCATCTTCTTTTGATGTACTGCGTTGGGATTTCATCAACCCCAAGATGGTTGAAAACCTTCAATATATGGCAGCAAAGCATCCCATCCCTATGAAACTTGCAACACTCACATCTGTAGTCTCCAACACTAGTTTCAATAGTCACAAAATAGCTCCTAGAACCATACTTAGCAACCCATTCTTGATTGGGGTAAAGCTCATACAAGTGTTCACCGTGGGGTCGCACGTTGTACCTTGTAGTCAACTGAAATTCATCGCGGAATTTCTCGTACAAGTCTCTAGTGTATGAATTGTAGGCTTGCTTTTCAATTGGGTAAGATGACCACATTTCACTTTGCAAATGTCCTGTCCTGTAATCCTTCGCACCCTCTCAAACTAGTATGTGTGTTTGGATTTTCTGATATTGCTTCACGAAGTTCAAGATGGACTTGTGTGGGTTCACATAACGCTTAAGGACAGCGTTGAACCCCTCACTGCGTTGTGTTGACTGCAAGAAAGGGAAGAATTGATGCTTGAAGTAACAGGGCACCCATGTTTCTCGATACTTGTATAGATTCTCAAAGTGGGAGTCAGTCATAGCCTCATACTTCATCATCAGCTCACACCAACCTGCCTCAAACTCCTGTGGTGTAAAGCTAAAGTCAACACAATTGTTGAAATCTTTAGACAAGCCAGGGTTTCGTCCCAACAATGGCCCAAGCTTCTCTTGTGCTTTCTTCATAATATGCCAGCGACAACAGCGGTGCACACTTGTAGGGAAGATTTTCTTAATTGACTGCGCCATTGCAATGTCCTGGTCGGTTATGATGTTGGTTGGCGCTACTCCATGCATTGCTTCAAGGAAGGTTTCGAATAGCCAATCAAAACTAGAAGCCAACTCTTGCCTAACGAAACCACAACCCAACATAAATGATTGCCCATGTCTATTAATTCCAATAAACAGCGCAAAGGGCATGTTGTACATGTTAGTCATGTATGTTGTGTCAAAGGAGATGCAATCATGATAAGCTTCCACGTATGCCTTCCTTGCTGCACCATCGACCCAGAAAATATTCTCCACTCTCTCTTCTTCATCATACTTTATCTTGTAAAAAAAGTCTGGATCTTCTCTTTGCTGATCTTTGAAATATGCTACTGTCTCTATCATGTCGCCTTCTCTTGTAGCATCCTTGTTCAAGACCGTCTTCAGGTTTGTAATGTGCTTAGTTCCATAAGGCACAATTAGCTCTGTCCCATAGAAGTCTGACATGATGTGCATCATGCGCCCTGCATTCAATGGAGTCAAAATGAAGTCAAAATGGTGGTCAAACCCTTGTTACCTAAGAACAGTACAAAAAAAACAATTTTGATTTCTTTCACCAACTAACACAACTAAGAACAGTCAACTCAGGTGGATATTTTAGGCATTTTCATCCTAATGTACAAGCAACTAACACAACAAACATGCAGGTAGGCAGGTAGAAGAAATAGAAGAACAAGCTTCATAAAACCAGTCAGACAAACTTATTTTTGGGCTGTGGTTTGTACTAACATGCATTTGCATAAAAGGCAGGTAGGCAGGTAGTAAATATACATTGAGCAACTAACAGACAATTTATAGGCAAGTCCATCTACCACATTTCACAACAAAGACAAGACAACAGAGGCACGACCCATCGCGTTTGTTTTCTGATCAAGAGCAGGCAAATAATACTTAAAAACAAGGCAAGTTTTAATGGGTAGCAGACCTTTTTTCATAAAAAACAAGCATGTTTGTGTGCTTAGTCTGGCAAATCACACACATGCTGCAAGCAAGATGGATACAATACTTGGGCAAGTCTGGGCAGTTAAAATTGTCGGAGAGAAGGGTAATATGGTTATAGACCTGTTGTCAAGTTGCAGTTATGTAGGTGGGTAAGGAATGCCTTTTCTTCTGGTGGGATACCTTGGTGCGATCTCAAGTACTTAGTCAAACTTGGTTTGTCAACTAGTGGATGGTTGTGCTCGCCAACAAAATATATCACTTCCCATCTGCCATCTATCAGTTTGACAACCATCTTAGCTTTGCAACCAGTTTGCACTATTTTATCTCTCTTCCGCTTCTTGCTCCTCTTTTTGGTTTTATTATCATCATCAAGAAAGACAATATCCTCGTCTTCATCATCATCTTTTGTTTGCTCAACGATATCATCCAGCACAGGAATTTTTTCTGCCCCTCCGTCATCAGCTTCAGGCTTTCGAAACTTGTTGCAAACAAACTGTTGTTTTATCAACACTCCAGTTTTCACAGCCTTCCTTGAAGTATTCATTTTGATTGGAAAACCAATCTGCAAGGCATATGCATTGTAGTGCTCTTTTGCGCCTTCCAAAGTGTCAAACCTCATGCCCACATGAGGCTCCTTCGGTTGTGACCAAGCCTCTTCATCATTTTCAGCACCAAAGCCTGTCAAACCATTACCAACAGTCACACTTGTATCACCCGCGACATCCGTGCCATCAAGGGTATGGCCATCAGTCTCAGATTCTTGCGCTGCAGGTGCTTGCTCATCTGTCTCCACTGTTTTTGCCACAGGAGCTGTGGCATTTTGCACTATATGAGGAGTAGGAGAATCACCGGTTAACTCAGGATTTTGAGCAGCCTGTTGTGTAGAGTTCACTGGATCACCAATATCCATATCATCTGGTTCCTCATTTAGGTCAATCATCTTTTTTACAGCCTGTGCAACATTTAAACCAGAAAAACCAAAGCTAGTTAGTTTGATGTCAAGCAAGTAAGAAACTAAACCCAGGCAATCACAACTGAATGATAAGATAGCATTTTTTGTTGTTGTAAGAATGACTTTAACACAGAACATTTTTTGTTGTTGCTGAAAATCACAAACTGAATGATAAGACAACATCTTCTTTTGAGCATCTATTTTTTGATTGTATCATAATTTTTACTAACCTTTTATCATTTTAAAATGCAGGCAACTCATACATATGCATGGTTTTCAAGGATCTCAAGGGGGAAGCAAGCTAGATGCCAGAGAATAGACATTTTTTTGGAGTGTTTTCAGCATGGATTTCACACCAAAAAACAGAGAGAGCAGCAGCATGTTTTGTGTCAAAAAAACTTAAGAATAGCAGCAGTCATGGGCAACATATGTTTGTCCTTTTTATGTTCAGTACTTTGTTTTTCTCTTAAAGTTTGTACTGGGAGCAACTTTGGTTATCACTGTCTTTGTGTAGTCGCTTTTCCAAGCAATCTGTTTGTCGAGGTCGTGAATTGTTTCTTCGTGCTGCAACTGATACATCCATTTTATAGTAGTTCTATAGGAAATTTCTTTTGCCATTTCTTTTTTGCAGGATCAAAATAGCAATATATGTTGCATCCACCCGCATTGTTCCCCGCCAATTGCAAGATCACAACAACAACAACTGTTGTAGGATCATGCAACCTACACCTTATTGGAAAGGTAAATTAAACCTCACTTTTTTTGTCACTGGTGAATAAAAGTACCAACGATAAACCATTTGTAGTAGATTTTAGCTTTTATACATCACTTGCTTCTTCACAATAGCTTTCTTGCCTACCTCTTTATTCCAAGTTGCTTTTCCATCAGCCATGAGTTGCATGTTTTTCACAGTATTACTTGCCTAGTGTTCATTTTTTTACAAGCTGATAATGCAAGCAATGATTTTTTTGCCTAGGTTTACAATGCAAGTTGCTGCAGACAATATTTTTTTTGCCTAACTTCATACAAGTTACGATGCAAGTTACTTTCTACAACCCATCAACCATCAGCCATGATGTTCATCCTTTTTTTTCTACTTGACACATGCTTACAATCAGCAGAAGCAGGCATATGATTCAATAATCAACACAGGGTTAAAAATCGTTCATATGAAAACAGGACGAAACACAGATGGAGAAAATCAAGAAGCAGCTCCATTTTTTTCTACAGAAGATGCTGGAGAGGGCTGGGGCTTGGGGAAGGTGAGCAGATCTACAGCTTTTTACCTCTGAACTTGCCTGCTTCTGCTGCTTCTAGATGTGTTTAGATCAACAGTTTCATGGACGCCGTCCGTATTGCAGGCTTGAAGCTTTTGAGATCTGAGCAGGATGACCCTTGCCTCTTTCTTGGGGGAGAAGAAGATGTCTCTCTTTTGGGACGGCTGGAAGGGAATAGGAGGGGAGGAGAGGTGGGGATGGAGAAAAGTAGGATGGAAAAGAATCACGTGAGTCGGGGTGGTGGAGCAGGTTGTGATCGCGGGGGAACGTCCCCTTTCTGATCGAGGGGGGGACAGAAACTTACCTTTTCGGGGCCTATCAGCGCAGGCCGCCAGGAAACGCTAGAAAGCACACGGCTGCTCACTAGACGCGTCCTAAGTACAAGGACCAAAGTGAACTAGAGGGACAAATACAGTGACCATGGATGCATTTTACTCTTAAATTAACGCATGCAAGAGCAGTAGGAGTACTGGTCTGGTTGGAGAGGAAGCCGAGGCACCACTTTTCAACGGTGAACCCACCCACAGCTCATCTGCATATAGCCAACCCAACAAACCAAGCAACACAAATCCGATTCATTCCCCTCCCAAGCTCCAATCCCGCGAATTCTCAAGCGTGGTCGTCATCATCATCACCCAGCATGGTACGGACCGTTCTCGCGTTCCACTCCGCCGGGTTTCCTCTCCGGGATCTGATATTCTTCCGTCCGATCTTTGCTCGCCTCTTTGCAGATCCGTTTCATCCTGTTGCAGAATCGGCAGGGGAAGACGCGGCTGGCCAAGTACTACGTCCCGCTCGAGGACTCAGAGAAGCACAAGGTTGAATATGAGGTGAGCGGAGCCAGGGCCAGCCCCTTCAGCCGTAGAGAAAGATCCTATCTGATTAGGGTGTTGTTGATCTGGGTTGTTCCTCTGTATCCCAGGTGCATCGGCTGGTCGTCAACAGGGACCCCAAGTTCACTAACTTCGTTGAGGTGATTGAATTCTTGATCCTGATTTGAGGCCAAACAGCTGTATATGCGCATGCGAAATTAGCTTAGATATCGTTGTTTTTTTGCTTTGGTCTGAAGCAATTTAGACCAGGGATCCGAGTTATTTGATCTGATCAAAAGGTAGAATAAGTTCAGTCGCTGTAGAATTGTGGATACTGTTGTACAAGGTACATTGAATCGCGGTTAGAAAAGGTTGTGCCTTGTGGCCTAGCTGTTCTTTGGTTAGATGCAACTACACAAGCATCTGCAGGTTGAATGCAGTAGTTGTAGATCAAACACTGAATGCCATACTGCTGGGTTCATAGTTCATACTAGATGTCAAGCTAATGGGTTCTTGATACTTGCTTATTGTAAATTTTCCTTTAGTGAATCCGTTCTAATTCCTTTGCTGCCATCCGTGCATCGGTAAGTAGCAGGATAACTGTAGGATCCAAATTGAGATGGCATGTCCAGTTTCCAAATTTACATACGCAGAAGATCTTTCAGGAGCATCAATTGTGTTGTCTTACACTGATAGATATGTGAATATCCAATGAAAACAGTTGTATATTGTATCCGTGTACAACCTCTGTTCTGGATCACAAAGACGGGGCTTTTACCTTTATACTGCGTGCGTGTTTTTCATTTGTTGTTATGATCCCCTTGGCTGCTCGTCCTTAATCCGTTCATATCCCACTTATAATTACAAAGTCAGTAGTATGGTAAGCTTGGAAAGGAAACCCCTAAAAACAGGGTGAAGAGATAGATAGGTTTGGCTCTGAAATTTTGGAAGATCAAGAGTCATCTGCTAACTGATCTCAAACAGTCAAAGAATCCAAGTAATAAAATACCATAAATGCCTTGGACATTATCTTGAATGATAATTTGTTCATTTCTTTGACGATTCTCAGTTACCACTAGGTACGTTTACTTAATGAGGTAGTGTTTGGTTTCGACAATGAGTAACATTCTGAAGATGCAAGTTAATAATAATACTGTTAGATGACTAAGCTAGAAATTCTAAGCTTCTTAAACACCACACTGTATATGCTCCTAGTGAATTAACGTATTCAATCTATGGACATATCTGTAAGAAACTGCTATAGAGTGGGGAGCAGGCAAAATCTAATTTGGATGTTTTTTCATGCAGTTCCGTACGCACAAAGTTATCTACAGGAGATATGCAGGACTATTTTTCTCAATATGTGTAGATATCACGGATAATGAGTTGGTATACTTGGAATGTATCCACTTATTTGTGGAGATATTGGACCATTTCTTCAGCAACGTGTGTGAACTTGATTTAGTATTTAACTTCCACAAGGTAACATGGGAATAGCTACTTCAAAACTTTTTATCTTACCTCACTCCTCGTGTTGAAAGAAAAAGATGGAAGTTACTCAGCTGGTAGTGTATTTGTTTAAATATTCATTTACTGGGCAAGTTTTGCCATGAAACATAGCTTTTTTTTTTGCCGGAAGCCATGAAACATAACTTGACAAGGGTAGGCAGCTATTCTATATTTGAATACAGATTTGTCTTTCTGCTGGCATGATTTCAAATTCCTTCCTGTCAGCCATATAGTTTACACTCAACCCTTGGTAAATTTGGTCAAGATTCAAACTGTATTTGCATTAGACAGTAATCCATTCTAAAGTCTAAACTGGATCTGGAAAGAGGAAACATTTTTAAGTTGATTTTTGGTGTAATCCGAACCAAGTTTGACCGGTTATACTTCTAATTTCTTTATATTTTTAAATCGAAGTAACATATTTGAAGATCTTCTAAATTTTGAATAAATTGTTCTTGTGGCTGGGAATCATTTATAATTTTAAATTCATTATTTATCATGTTTTCTCTAGGTTTACTTGATATTGGATGAGTTTATTCTCGCTGGAGAGTTGCAAGAAACAAGCAAAAAGGTACCTCATCTATCATCTCTACTCCTATAAAAAGCTGAGTTGGTGATGATGGTGTGCCTGCCATCCTTCATTTACAACCATTTGATTTACATCCAACGCATCTGAGACAAACTATGTCAGTTTTACAAAAAGACCCCCGCACTCCACTACTCGTTTGTAGATAACCCCCTGCCTCTCACCTCATCACCTCATCTAGCCATCTCATGACAAAATAAGAAGAATCTGGAGAGGTCGCTGCTCTTGATGTCGTCTGCCCCCAATGCCTCTCATGCCTTCGCTTGGGTCGCATTGCCGACCACCACCACGACCCCCTCCTCCTTGCCATCTCCTCTGCCCACTTCCAAGTCATCCCGAGTTACATTCATAGCTGTCTAGAAAAAATAAACAAAATCGATACTAAAAATATTTTTTGAAGATCATTTTTTGCAAAGCACAATAAGTGTTATTTCTTCATGAAGTTTTGGATGCAGGTTGAACACTTGAATGCTTTTGTTTGCAAAAGATATGTTTTAATCTATTTCCTACATTTACTATTCACCCGTATGCTTGTGAGCTCTAGAGAAGAATGAATATCCGAAGAAACCTATCGATATTTGTTAACCATGAGATGACCCGGATCAATGCATTTTGGTGTTGTGTGCAACTCATGGATATCTTACTAGTAATATTATATATTTGGTGATGGAAATCAACTACACTGCGTTTGGATGTCTGTATTGAGGCCCTGAATCGGATTTCGTATTCCCGAAATCCCAATTCGGCTGTTTGGTATGCGCACGGAAACAGCCCGCTGAAATCAAACGAATACAGTCCCGAAATCGGTCGCACAGGCCGAGCCCTCCCACGTTTCTGAGCACTCCCCCTCCGATTTGGCTGGAAAAGCCCGTCCCCGCTCGACCACGGACGACCGCGCGAGCTAGAAAAGAGGAGGTGGCACCCAGTGAAGCCCACCGTCGGCGGCGCCCTGGTACCTCTCCTCACCGGCCATCCTCCTGCTCCTACGCCGGCGCAAGCAATCCCACCACCGCAACTCCTGTTCCCTTCCTCACATGGCCGCTCCAGCTCCTCCGCTGCCCATCTCGTCCGTCGCCCATCTCCTCCTCCATGGCCGCCCTGGCCTGGACCTAGTCGTCCTCCCCCGCTCCTGCTCTATCCCTGCTCCGGCGTCCACCGTACCCCCTCCTCCGCCGGTCCCTCTCCTCCTCTGCCGCCCGTACTCCTCTGCCGCCCATCTCCTCCTCTGCCGCCCATCTCCTCCTCTGTGGTGTATATTATTCAGATAAAAACATGTCTTGCTGCAGTGTGAGTACTGCTATGTCTCTTTTATTGTGATGATGATCTGGATGTTATCAATTGGGTTTCTATAAAGTGTTTGCTGGCATCAATTTGAATATGTATTTTGTTATAACACCAACATGACAGTACGTGAGAAGATGTACTCATAGGCGCATGAATGGCATTGCTTCAGCGGGATTCCAAAGAGCATAGACTGAGTTGCTTCAGAAGGACATTTCTTCAGTTTTATATCTAGAGTTGCTTGAGATGCATTGTCTGTTTGCAGCAAAAGGATTTTTCTTTAGTTTTTGTTCGTCTGTTATAGAAGACTGAGAATTATTCAGTTTAGCACAGATTGAGTTTAAAGAAAAATAAAATAAATGTTGTAACTAGTAAAAAAAAATCAGGCTGAATAGATGATATGATATTTGTTAATTTTTATAGCACACATTGTAAAAAGGACAGACCCAGTGCATAGAAGCTCCCACACAAGGTGGGGTCTGGGGAGGGATTATAGGAACCTAGTCTTACCCCTGCAAAGTGCAATGCAGAGAGGCTGGTTCGAACCCAGGACCTCTTGGCACAAGTGGGGAGGACTTCACCACTGCGCCAGGCCTGCCCTCTTATAGCACACATTGTACAAATTTTTATTTGATGCATAAAAAAAGCACCATGCAAATCCGTAGTTTGACATCCAAACATGATTTGGTATTGAAACCTCACATAGATTCCATGGGCCAATTCATGAGCATCCAAACAAGCGAATTCGTATTCATGTCCATTACAGTTTCCATGCCGAATTGGTATTGAAACCAATTCAATACGGAGGCCTCCAATACAGACATCCAAACAAAGCGCTAGCAAATTTTTCACATTTGGGGAATGTCAAATGTATTTTGTTCATGTGCGGTATATCTATATGACTGGCAAATGTATTTCTTTTGCGCCACTATTACATTTGAATAGCTTCAAATGTGTTTATCCCATTCTGTAGTTGGCCGGGTAGAGCACCTTTATTCTTGTACTGCACACATTTTTAGTGGCTTAATTCCCTAGCTATCTTGTTAGCACCGACAACGATTTTTAGAATGTTTTGTTACACTGCATTTTGTGCTGAGTCGACATACTCTGATACTAAATCCCCCTATTTGTAAGATGCATCTTAAAGTACAGTAACACTACAGTTGTATCTGTATTATAATTATATCATCACAGAATGAACAATAAGCAAAAGTACGGTTTGATTGAAAGTACTCCCTCTGTACTCCATCTGTGTTTACATCGAGGCTTTCTTGTTTACACCTTGTCTTCTGAGGGCTTGTGGGACGCCAAACTTGACATGGAAAATGATAAGATACTGTTTTTGTCTGTACGGAGAACTCAGATGCTGCTTGACATCACTTGTGTTTTCTTCAGGCGATTATAGAGAGAATGGGTGAACTTGAGAAGCTGGATTAAGAAGAAACTGTGTCGCCAGCGTGCATGGGGAGATAACTAAACGCAAAAGCAAAACCCATTCCTTCTGCCATGTCGAAGAATTTTCTCCGTTTGTACAATTCTGTTGTAGCTGTTATTATGATTACCCCTGGTTCACCAACTTTATGGCTGCCTTCTAGAAATGGCTGCTTTCTAGAAAAAAACATTATGATGGTTGCTTGGTGGGGTTCGTTGTGGATCGTTCTGTAACTAGGTGCCGTGGAATTCCTTGCCATCTTCACGCATTTCATTAGCAATCATGATGGCAGTCTTTTCTCCAATCATAAGAGCATGCATGTCTAGAGCACCCACGATGTTTGAAGCAATCTGTTGCACTATTCCTTGGGCTAAAGATCGCAATTATGTCGTTTCACCACCTAGGAATAGTATCACAGATCGTGAAAACACCTTATCTTATCTTAGATGGTTCAGAGCGTCTCTGTGAACATGCATATACATCGTACAATAGAACAAAGATGCCAAACAAAGAATCCTTTTCGTCAACCTGGACTTTTGTTGTACCAAGCACATCATGTCAGGTGAAGAAGACAAGTCAGAATCAAGAAATAAATCTACGGAAAGACTAACAAATCTACGGAAAGACTAACGCCCACACGTGTGGAATTTCTCCAACCCGCCCACACACTTCTCCAACCCGCCCACACGCCTGGATCGCTGTCGATTCAAAATTGCACGGATCTTGGCGCGATGAGGCAGTTTTTGGTTGCCACGTAGGACAATGCCGATGTGTGGTGTCTTCGTCAGTTCGCCCGCACGCCGTTTCTCCCTCGGCCGTCACTAGTTGTGAGTCAGGGCGTGCGGTGGAACTGCCGTCGCGCCTGCACTCGTGGCGCACGACTTCTGTCCCTGTCTCCCTCGACTGGCCATTTCCTCCTCAGTGCGTCTGCGGTTTCTCCCATCCCATTCATTACTTCCCAACCAACCATCCATAGGCAGTTCCATTCGATTGAAGGAGAAGACGAGAGGAGGAGGCGGAAGAGTCGACGGCATTCGCGGCCGTTGCTGGTGTTCGCGGGACCGGAGCGTCGTCGCCGGAGCAGCCGCAGCGAGAAGGTAAGGCAGTCGAAGCTTCTGTAATGTCCCCCTTCCTCCTTGGTCACATTCCTCTCGAGCCCTCCCGAGATTCAGGCGGATTTGCGGCCGCTCCGGCGTCCCCGTCGGCGGGGGAGTCGCGCGCGTGCCATTTTAGGGCGGCATTGTGCAGCTCCGTTGCCGTCGCGGTGGTAGTCAAGCCGGTGAGGCTCGGCCGGTCGGCAACCACCTCTCTATGTACGAGAGATTAGATTCCTGCAATTACATGCGTGAGCGATTCCGTTTCTAATTGTTAGTTGTGATTTGTCTCGATGGCTATGATCTTCACTATTTTAGGGCGATGTTAGCTATTGAATTGAGGGGTATGATAGTTGTGTATGAACCCTAGATCTAGTTAGGTGCATTTCAATGTGTAGGATCATGGCAGTCATGGCAATTTCAACACACTTGTTTTATCCACAACTATTCTCATTGATGGCAACTAATTTTCTGAATCAACTATGTCAGTTGCCATGTCCTGTGTAGGATAATTGAAGTTTATGAGATCCAAACTCAGGGAGTGATAGTTGTGTATGATCCCTATATCTAAGTAGATGCATATTTAAGTGCGGGATAATGGCAGTCACGACAATTTCATTGCATTTTGTTTACCTACAACTATCCTTCTAAGTGGCAACTAATTTTGTAAATCAACTATGACAGTTGCCATGTCATATGTAGAGTAATCGCAGTTTGTATGTACCATGTACTCACTTCGTTGCCATGCTGTTTTGTGATATCACAACATATTTGATTGCAGTACATTTTACCAGGCCAATGTGTGAGTTGCCACATTATATGTTGTGGACTAGCACACTCTGCTCTTCATGATTTTCTCATCCACACTCTGCACTATATATATTCAGAGTAGAGCAACTTAGAGTCAGTGGATGAGGCAGGGGGTGCTGGCAGGGGCCTTGCCCCCCTATGCTCTCATAAATACACATATATGTACTCCTAATCCTCCATTTGTCAGACAAAATTAGCTATGTTTAGGAGATTTGGCCCCCTCTAACATTATATGACATGTTTTGGCCCCCTCTATATTTAGTTTCTGGCTCCGCCACTGAGCAGAGTATATATTCAGAGTTCTCAAAGCAGAGTATGTATCCATCTGATCTCTTCTCTTCTCTTGTCATATATTGTTGGTAGCCAACAAACACATTAATTCCCATGGCGTTGGTTGTGTACATCCGAACAACTGAATCAATCAATCAATCAGTGCCTTAGTTGCCACATCTTTTTGTTTGTTAACATGGCAACTTGAACCTAGTAGTTGTGGCCTATGCTTTTATTAAGCCAATGTGTTAGTTGCCACACTGCATGTTGGACAATGGTAGTTGGGTGTTTCACTGTACTACCTCAGTTGCCACATTGTTTATTTTACCAACATGGAAAATTGAATCTCCTACATGGCAACTGCATTCTTAAGAAGCACACACATATCGAGTTGCCATGTTTTTGCACCTGTTTTTCCGTTGGTTATTTTTTTTTGCCTTTTTGTGCATGTTGAGCACATGGCAATTACATCCTTTCGCATGCTAAAACTTTGGGGTAAATATGGCAGTTTTCTGTTTTGTTATTAATGATATCCAGTGATTCGTTACTTCGTGTATCACTTTCCACATTTGTCGGATGTGTTTTCATTTCACACTAATGTGTTTTTGCTCTTACCGTAGCAGATATGGCTTGTGGTGACCATTAAGATGATGATGATGACTTCATGGAGCCACCGCCACGGAATCGTGGCGATGAGGTCACTCTCCCCCTATGTTTTAATTTGATACTGAGCTTTCATTCTTCTGTTAGAACTAATTTTTACTACATTGAAATATGGCAACAAATGATCCTTTTTGTGTTATGCAGAAGAAGAAGCGTCAGCGCAATAGGGCTTCGCAAGAACGCCTGACTATACTGACAAAGGGATTTACTGATGAGCAGAAGGGAGCTGCCGGTGAGATGGGTATGCAGGCTCTGATGAAGGTTCGGTGCACGAACCTAGTAAACCCTGTATGCGACTGGCTCGGTGAGATATATGAGCCTGCGTCTAGGGAATTCATGATTCCGGGACGTGAAAGACTGCCTTTGAATGAGGAATCTGTGTTCTGCACTTTGGGTGTCCCCCGTGGAGAAATCGAAGTCCCTTATGAGGTGAACAATAAGATTGAGGAAGCTTGGTTTGCCCGTTTGTTTCCTGGAATGGCATCCATGCCTAATACGACTGTGCTAGCAACTTCGCTGGAGGGGATGACAACCCATGGCGAGGTTTTTAAGATGAAGCTGCTCATGTACTTGATCTCGGCTGTATTTGCGCCTACCACATCTCTCCGCCCAAGCAACAAGTGCTCCCCTATCCTGGTGAATGCTCTCTCTCTATTCTTTTACATACAATCTTTTATTTTTGATGTCATGTAGAAGTTAGTCATTGCCATTTTTCATGTTTTTATTGAATGCCGATGCAGTATCTTTTTGTCCCGAATTGTGTTTGTGCAGGCGAAGCTGAAAGATGTTAAAACATGAACTGGTGTAAATTCATTGCCGACTTCCTGAATGATGCATTCTCAACTATGATGTACCAAAAGGGATGTTGCTTGCACCTAATGGTATTTTCCCCTACTCTTTATGCAAATGCTCTTAGCACGGTTCATTATTTCATAAATCAACATTGCAGCTGTTCATAAGTGGCAACCGAATTGTTTTGCATTTGGTATCTCTGTTTGGTCATAATTTGACAACCCATAGTTCTTGACAGAGCTTTTATCTGATTTTTGGCAATCATAGTCGATCGTGCATGGCAACCCTTTGTTATATTTTGTTTGTGACTTTTTCATGTCAAAGTGAAGTTTGTTTGATACATGGCAACTGTAGTTGGTGTATACAAGGCAATTTCATTTTTTCTAGCTATAATACACATAGTTATCACTTTCTATGTTCATTTCTCTTTATACAATCTGGACGGCAACTACCATGTTGAACTGGTGGCAACTAACAATATAATAACACGACAACTGCCAACATAACATGATGTCAACCAACAACATAGATAGGTGGAAACTAACAACATAGATAGATGGAAAATCTTTTCTTTCCTTTTTTTAAAAAACTTGTGACTCAAGGGACATTGTACTACCAATGACGTTTAAACCATGGTCATTTCCTTTTCTTTTTCCCCGCATTTCTACATGTTTCCTTTTTCTTGCACAAATTTGATCATTGTCATATTCTGATTTACTTGCTCGCTTTATTGTGCAAACCAGCTCATGTACGTTGATAGTCTTGATTTGTCCACTGTCGACTTTAGTGAGATAGGAGGCCCGCCGCCTCCACATAAGTTTGCTGTCTCTGTGTGGACGTATGATGCTGTCAAGGTTGTACTTGCTGCAGATAGGGTATCTGATACAAAATATGGGAAACTGCAGGTTAGTAGTGTCTTGTTTACACCACCTAACCACTTTCATTATGGCTAACAAGTCATAAAGAACTTGGCAACCATGGTTGAATGCACATGGCAACCATATTTGTCTCCATACGACAACTCCGCTGTTCCCCGTCGAAACTCCTTCTTTTCCTTGCAATCCATGATTGTAGCCACTGCTTCTTATTTTTCTTTTGACATCTTTAGTTGTTTTTGCTATTTTTCAGCTAATGGCCAAGCATGCTATAGACTACAGTGTGTTTGGTGGGCCACAAAACTTTGGCAAGTGGATGGATGTGCATTCAGCTCCATCTTGTCCCGCTGAGGTAGTCAAGCATGTTTATTTGTTTACTGAAATTATTTTTTATTGCATTTGATTGCTCTTTTATGGTTGTTCTGCCTTATTTTTCCTAATCACGTGTCTCTAATATGTTTTGTAGTTTGTCACTTTTCAGGCGAGGGCACCTGTTGAGCACCTAGTTGGGTAGTTTGCTTCCGGCATGACGGAAGTTGGTCGAGGGTTGGACAACACTTAATGGTTCTGATAGTGACGCGGTTGCAAGGCACTTCACATCATTTATTAGAGAACGGACACATCGTCCAACTTGTTGCCGTGGTCGGTATGACTACAACAGCTCTCAGGAGCTCCCTGACACGCAAGATGAGCTAGATGGGGATAATTTTGGTGGCGTGGATGCTGGTCTCGAAAAGGACGGCGACGATGACATGGAGAATGTGCCGCATGATAATGACCACGATGAACATCACGAAGTTCGTGTAGGGGGTAAGAACGATAAGGCTGCACCGAAAGTTCCTCTACCAGAGGAAGGCACTGACCCAACTATTGTGAGAGACACGGGGGTTTCGCTCTCAAAGAGGGGCAGGGCTCCAGAGGATGCTGGCTAAGGCAATGTTGGGAAGAGGTGTAGGGCTGATCCCATAGCTGCTAGGAGGAGGTTTGATGTTTACTTAGCATTTTATTTGTTCTTCCTTTTTAACAACCCTACTTTTTTTCATTTCTATGTGCGCCAATATTTTTGTGGCTCACACATTTTATATTTTGCATTTTTTGCTCACTTTTGCCATCTTTTTGTACGTGTAGTGAGGTGACAGCTGGTGGACGATCAGTTAAGCAGAAACAAGCACCTATGCCAACCCGTGTTTCTGCCCGGTTGAACAAGGGGGCTCCCGCTGCTGGTGCCACTGTCGGTGTCAAAACCGGCGGATCTCGGGTAGGGGGTCCCGAACCATACGTCTAAGGCTAATGGTAATAGGAGGCATGGGACACAATGTTTACCCAGGTTCGAGCCCTCTCGATGGAGGTAATACCCTACTTCTTGCTTGATTGATCTTGATGATATGAGTATTGCAAGAGTTAATCTACCATGAGATCGAAGAGGCTAAACCCTAGAAGCTAGCCTATGGTTATGATTGTTGTTGTCCTACGGACTAAACCCTCAGGTTTATATAGACACCGGAGGGGGATAGGGTTACACAGAGTCGGTTACAGGGAAAGGAATCTTCATATCCGAATCGCCAAGCTTGCCTTCCACGCAAAGGAGAGTCCCATCCGGACACGAGACGAAGTCTTCAATCTTGCATCTTCATAGTCCAACAGTCCGGCCAAAGTATATAGTCCGGTTGTCCGAGGACCCCTTAATCCGGGACTCCCTCAGTAGCCCCTGAACCAGGCTTCAATGACGATGAGTCTGGCGCGCAGATTGTCTTCGGCATTGCAAGGCGGGTTCCTTCTCCGAATACTTCAAAGTAGATCTTGAACACAAGAATTATGTCTGGCTCTGCAAAACAAATTCCATATGCCACCGTGGAGAGTATAATGTTTTCACGAGTCCTATCCGCTAACAGCTTTTACAACACGAGTTACGTCATCGTTCAGTCATTATTTCGAATCGCTTTTCCGGCATGCTGCACCACATTTCACGAGGCGGTTTTATTGACACGTCTTGTCGAAGCGAAGATCATGTCCCCTTATTACGGGATTCTCATCAAAACGGGCGTGGGTAACCCAACCGTCCTGTTGGTATGATTCCTTGGGAATAGGCATGTTTTAAGGCCACGTAGGGGACGTTTGATATTCGTCATCTTTATAAGGAGGCCGAGACCCGCCTTTCTCCTCTACGCTACTCCCTCCTCCTCTCACCTCGAGCTCCAACACCCAAGGCTCAACCCATCGCTTCGATCCTCAGGCCATGTCCGGATCCATCTTTTAGGGCCGGTGGACGGCCTCCTCTGTCAGTGAGGAGGATATCACGAAGCTCAGGGAGGCGAGGTACCTATCGGTGTCAAAACCGGCGGATCTCTGGTAGGGGGTCCCGAACTGTGCGTCTTGGCGGATGGTAACAGGAGACAAGGGACACGATGTTTTTTCCCAGGTTCGGGTCCTCTCGATGGAGGTAAAACCCTACTCCTGCTTAATTGATATTGATGATATGGGTAGTACAAGAGTAGATCTACCACGAGATCGGAGAGGCTAAACCCTAGAAGCTAGCCCATGGTATGATTGTTGTTCGTCCTACGGACTAAAACCCTCCGGTTTACATAGGCACCGAAGAGGGTTAGGGTTACACAGAGTCGGTGACAATGGTAGGAGATCTACATATCCGTATCACCAAGCTTGCCTGCCACGCCAAGGAAAGTCCCATCCGGACACGGGACGAAGTCTTCAATCTTGTATCTTCATAGTCCAGGAGTCCGGCGAAAGGTGATAGTTCGGCTATCCGGACACCCCCTAATCCGGGACTCCCTCAGTAGCCCCCGAACCAGGCTTCATTGGCGATGAGTCCGGCGCGTAGATTGTCTTCGGCATTGCAAGGCGGGTTCTTCTCCAAATCCTGTGTACCTGTTGAATAGCGTCCGGCTTCCTGTAAATATTGCGCTCCTCGGCTTCCACGCCCAATAATGGCCGTCTTCCACGTGTTGAACGAATGTGAAAAGTCAGGGTATTTTTACATTTACCCCCTAGCTGCGCAAATGAGCTGCCTATAAAGGAGACGAGATCCGAATCACACCATCCTCCCTTCGCGAGCATTCATCAGAGCGCATCTGACAGAAATCCATTCCATCATGGACAGTCGACGCGGCTCCTCCTCTCGCCCTCCCAGCCCTCGGCCTGGAGATTGGGAGAGATGCTCCGTCCCGTACAGCGAGTTAGTGACGCTCCAAACCAAGGGATTTCTTCCCCCAGCCTTCATGGTTCCGGTTCGAGCCGGACTCGCCACCTATAAGGGCGGAAAGCAAGCGGAGAGCGTCCCCAGCCCCTCCAAAGGAGAGCGGGTATGCCTTGTCTCTTATTTGATAAGAGGGCTCGGATTTCCAATTCATCCGTTTCTCCGGGGGCTCCTGGAGTTCTACGGCCTCCAGTTGCACAACCTTACGCCTGCCTCCATTTTGCATATTGCGGGCTTCGTGGCCCTTTGCGAGCTGTTTTTGGGCATCGAGGCTCATTTTGCGCTGTGGAAGAAGATGTTCTGCCTTGTGCCCCGTTCTCAAGAGGGGTCAATATATCAAGTGGGCGGAGCCGAACTATGGCGCATCGCCGGGACCGGATATCTATCCGGAACCCCGAAGAAGGCGTCCGAAGACTGGCCTTCGGAATGGTTTTATATAGAAGATGTCCCCCTGCCGGACCCTATTCGGATCGGCCTCCCTGAGTTCAATAACGCTCCTTTGAAGAAACGCCTAAGCTGGCGTCCACGGAGCCCTCAGAAGGAAAATGACAGGGACGTCCTTTACCTGATGAGCCGAATTAGGTTGTTAGCTCATTCCGGACTGACCATGATCGGGGTCATGGCCACATGCATTATGCGGGGGGTGCAGCCGCTCCAGTATAGAGGCCACCCCATGTGGGATTTCAACGGGGAGGATGATGCCACCCGCTGCGGCCGTAAGGGGCCGGGATCGGTCGCCGATCTGATGAAGATCTTGTCCGCATTGTACAAGGGAGAAGAGGAGGAATTTCTCCGCGTCAATCCGCAGGGCGGATTTTCTATGAACAATCCTCCAAGCTGGGTAAGCGGACATTTATTTTTGCCTATCCGATCCATACTCCCATAGTCAAGTATCTCATTTTGTGATTTCGGCGCAGGAACTGCGCCGGGCCGTAAAGGATATAAACAGCCCGCCTCCACAACCCGAGGATCCGGAACGGTTCCTCGATCCGACCTCCCAAGAGGATCCGGACATATCGGTGGAGCTGATCGACGGGGTATTCCACCAACTGAGCATCGATAATGCCTTGGTCGCCATTACGGCCGATTACCCCGGAATACTTCCCGCCTCGCAGGTAACTGAGACCGAAGTCCCAATACTTTGAAAATGACCCATCCGTGCGTGTTTTTGATCACCGTATACCAATGGTGTTTCGCAGGGGAAGTCCTTGAGGCGGAAGGCCGAGCCTGCGACGGCCAGTCAACAAGGGACAGCAAGGCCCAACAGGCCGAAAAGAAGTGCAGTCCAGATTGAAACGCCGATGCAACGGTATGGCGTGTCATCTTGCTCCCAGGTTTTATTCCCGGGAGGCATACTAACGCTCGTGCTTTTTCAGGAAGAAGAGCGCTCGCCGGACTATATCCGGAGAGGTTGCCAATCAATCCTCCGCTCGCCAGGCTCCAAAGCCAGGTCCAGAAGCGGAGGCGAACACGAGGCGTGCGTCGGATGCTCCTCCGACAGAGGATGCCGACAGGTTATCTGCCACCAATTCCGAGGTGGAGAGTGCCATGAATCACAGGCGTCGCCGGACAGTTCTTCGTGACGCATGTTTCTCCCCAGAGGCATTGGATGCCTTCAATTCGGGAGATGCGCACCTCCGTGCCGCTCAAAATGGTCTAGCCAGAGCCACGGAGCAGTATGTAAAAGACATACGGGTGAGAAAATTTGACAGTTATATATGCCAGTAGCCCCCGAGACTTGAAATAGTTAGAATAACTGATTTAAGGACCATTTATTGTGCAGGATCTTACGGAAAAGAATACCCAACTGTCCCAGGAGCTGGAGGAGTGCAAAGCCCAACTTGAGGCCGCACTAGCCGCAGCGGGGGAAGCCAAAGAGACCCCCTCCGGTAATATATGCTTCAAAAGATGAGTAATTTGTGAAGTGCGGCGTGTGTATAAGTCTGACAATAATATTGGAGATGGCGCCGGGATAGATCCGGACAAGCAACAGCTCATGCGCCGGTTAAAGGCCGGCGAGAATGTGCTTACAAGGGTGAGGCAAGAGAAAAATAACCTCCAAGATGCCAACACCCAGCTGGGTGAGGAACTAAAGGATGTTCGTGCCCAGCTGTCTGACTCCGTTAAGGAGAATCGGCGGCTTCGACGCGGCATTTTTAGTAAGTGCTTGAACGAACTTTGAAAAAAGAGTTCGGCGAGGAAGTCGACTAACAGAGTTATGTCTGTAGGTATGCTCACAGGCCGTCCTGCAGAGGAAATGCCCGGTTCTACGGGTGACCTTCTTCCCGAGCTCTTGCAACTGCACGAACGAGTTCGGCAGGTGATGAAAGGCGTCGCCCAGGCCTTGTGGCCATCTGTCTCCCTGCCCGAAGGCCTTGGAGAGCTTGCAGAGAGGCTTCAGGGAGCGCGGCAGCGCTTCCGCTTATGGAAGATATCGGCCTGCCGTCAAGGCGCCAGGGAGGCCTGGGCCATGGTGAAGACGCGGTATACGAAGGCTGACCCAAACCACATGGCCGAGGTCGGACCTGCGGGGCCCGATGGGAAGGAGATCCCTGTGAGCTTAGTGTACGGCCAAGTAGAATTGGCCGCAAAGTATTCCCAACAGGACTGTAAACTAGACAACCTGCTGGATGGCATTGAAGAGGAATATGCCCAGTCAAGTTGACTATGTAATTTAAGATGACATGTAAAATGCCTTCTAGCCGGATTGTAGATCGTTTGTCATAGCGGACCCTTTTGCTTCAACCTCGGGACCCAATAGTCCGGAGTGTGTCCGAATACCCTCGCGGTTATATAAGAACCAGGGCATGCGTGGAGACCAGGCATAGGGGTCATTAGTGCTTTATCAGACAAGTGCCCAACTAGTTATGTTATATTACATGGTTAGTAAGAAACATCTTCCAGGGAGAATAGTTCCGTTAGGGGTTCCTTTCCCTGGGAGGCATGCCCTAAAGTGCATGTCCGGACTGCGAAAAAAGCAGAAAAACATCTGGGGGCAGATAAATAAATAGGTAAGAAATCGTCTTTTAGTTCACCGACCGAATATTCCCTTAAGAACGCTAGCTTTCGGCTTCACCCAGTCTGAGGTACACATCCGGCTGACCCGGCAGTAACAATCGCAGAGGTGCTCCCTTTACCGCCTAGCCGAACAATCGGGAACGTAGGGGTAAGCACAGGAGCTAGGCAACCCAGCTTGGCCAAAACTTAAGTCATATCGATGCATATAATGGTGAATAAAAGGTACATGCGGAAGTGTGACACATGTTTTGGGCATGAAGCCCGTATGAATAAGCTTCTGTTAAAGAAGCCCCCAGGTATAATGAGCGCGGATAGCGCGTCAAGTGTGTGCGAACAATGTGCAAACAAGCTTTCAAAAGCTGTAGTTGGAAAGGAGGGAGAAGGAGAGAAACAGAAGACAACTAATATGTAAAATATAGACGGAGGAAGGAGACGAACTCAGAATCCGGCGCTAGGCGTAGAATCTTCGGAGACGGGCTGCATTCCATGGGTTCGGCTCGAGTCGGTTATCCGATGCATCTCGCGGACGGTACGCTCCACCGGTCAGGACTTGGTCGATGATAAAGGGACCTTCCCATTTGGGCTTGAGTTTGTCCTTTTTCTTGTCCGGCAGGCGTAGAACTAACTCGCCAACGTTGTAAGTTTTGGCCCGTACTTCTCTGCTTTGATATCTTCGAGCTTGCTGTTGATAGAATGCGGAACGGGCTTTTGCCACGTCATGCTCCTCCTCCAATGCGTCCAAACTGTCATGCCGATCAAGCTCGGCTTCTCTTTCTTCGTACATGCGCACGCGAGGTGAGTCATGAATTATGTCACAGGGCAGAACTGCCTCTGCGCCGTATACCATAAAGAATGGTGTAAATCCGGTGGTGCGATTCGGAGTGGTCCGCAGCCCCCAGAGTACGGAGTCGAGCTCCTCTACCCAGTGCGTGTTAGATTCCTTGAGGGACCGCACTAATCTGGGTTTGATGCCGCTCATGATTAGACCATTTGCTCGCTCGACTTGACCGTTAGTTTGAGGGTGATAGACTGAAGCATAGTCGAGCTTGATGCCCATGTTTTTGCACCAGAGTTTAACCTCATCGGCCGTAAAGTTCGTGCCGTTGTCAGTGATGATGCTATGGGGGACGCCGTAACGGTGTACGACCCCTGATATGAAGTCTATCACCGGTCCGGATTCGGCCGTCTTAACAGGTTTGGCCTCTATCCATTTGGTGAATTTATCCACCATGACCAGTAGGTATTTTTGCTTGTGGGTTCCTCCTTTAAGGGGTCCAACCATGTCAAGCCCCTAGACCGCGAAGGGCCAGGTTATGGGTATAGTTTTGAGGGCGGTGGGTGGCATGTGGCTTTGATTAGCAAAGAGCTGGCAACCGACGCATCGTTGGACTAAGTCCTGAGCATCTGCCCGGGCCGTCGGCCAATAAAATCCTGTACGGAAGGCCTTGCCTACAAGGGCCCGGGCTGCGGCGTGGTGCCCGCCGAGTCCGGCATGAATTTCAGCCAGAAGGTTCCGCCCTTCCTCTTCGGAGATACACCTTTGAAGGACTCCGGTTGTGCTTTTCTTGTAAAGCTCTCCCTCATGGACCTTATAGGCTTTAGATCGCCGCACTATGCAGCGGGCCTCGTTTTGGTCCTCGGGAAGTTCCTGCCTGGTTAGGTAGGCTAGGAATGGTTCCGTCCACGGGGCAATGACTGCCATTATTACGTGGGCTGAGGATGTTACTTCGTTGGCAGAACCACCAATTGTGTCAGAATGTTCGGTGTCGGGCAGTGCGGTTGGGTCCGGGTTGTATTTCCGGATTCCCCCTCCCATAGTACGGATGGCTTGAACAGCCTCTCTAGGAAGATGTTGGGAGGGACGGCATCGCGCTTTGCGCCAATGCGTGCCAATACGTCTGCTGCCTGGTTGTTATCCCGGGCTATATGGTGAAATTCGAGCCCCTCAAACCGAGCTGACATTTTTAGGACGGCGTTGCGATAAGCTGCCATTTTCGGATCCTTGGCATCGAAGTCTCCATTTATTTGGGATATCGCGAGGTTCGAATCCCCGCGCACCTCTAGGCGTTGAATGCCCATGGAGACTGCCATCCGGAGGCCATGTAGAAGGGCCTCGTATTCGGCTGCGTTGTTGGAGTCTGTATACATTATCTGGAGCACGTATTGAACCGTATCTCCGGTTGGGGACGTCAGAACGACGCCAGCCCCCAGACCAGACAACATTTTGGAGCCGTCGAAGTGCATGATCCAGTTGGAATATGCGCCGTACTCTTTAGGGAGTTCGGCTTCAGTCCATTCGGCGACGAAGTCGGCCAAAACTTGCGACTTAATAGCTCGCCGTGGCTTATAGGTTATGTCGAACGGGAGGAGCTCAATGGCCCATTTGGCAATCTGGCCCGTCGCGTCGCGGTTGTTTATAATGTCATTAAGAGGTACTTCGGAGGCTACTGTTATCGAACACTCTTGAAAGTAGTGTCGTAGCTTCCGGGATGCCATGAACACCGCGTACGCTATCTTTTGTTGCATGGAGTCAGGACAGTGGACACGTAGTAAACTGGTTTTTGAAGGGGGAACTTGTGTCCGTCCGTTTCTCGTTCGACAACGAGCACCGCGCTCACCACTTGATGAGTTGCCGCGATATATAATAGCATTGGTTCGCCCATGTTGGGCGCGGCCAGGACCGGGTTTGTTGCCAATATGGCTTTTATTTCTTCGAGTCCGGCCGTGGCGGCATCCGTCCACTCGAAGTGTTCGGTGCGTCGGAGGAGGCGATAAAGGGGTAATGCCTTTTCTCCTAAACGGGAGATAAAGCGGCTTAAAGCCGCCACGCATCCCGTCAATTTTTGTATTTGTTTGAGGTCCTTTGGGATATCCAATTGTGACAGAGCTCGGATCTTGGCTGGGTTTGCTTCAATTCCTCTACCGGATACAATGAAGCCCAAGAGCTTTCCGGCTGGTACGCCGAAAACACATTTTTCCGGGTTAAGCTTAATGTCATATGTTCGGAGATTATCGAACGTGAGCCTCAAATCGTCTACTAGAGTTTCGACGTGCTTGGTTTTGACGACCACATCGTCTACGTATGCCTCCACTGTTTTGCCGATCTGGTTTGCCAGACATGTCTGAATCATGCGCTGATATGTTGCGCCGGCGTTTTTGAGCCCAAAGGGCATTGTGTTGAAGCAGAATGGGCCGTATGGGGTGATGAATGCCGTTGCGGCCTGGTCAGGCTCTGCCATCTTAATTTGGTAGTAGCCGGAGTATGCGTCAAGGAAACACAATGAATCGTATCCTGCGGTAGCGTCGATAATTTGATCGATGCCGGGGAGGGGGAAGGGATCCTTTGGGCAAGCCTTGTTGAGGTCCTTAAAGTCGACGCATAGGCGCCAGGATTTGTCCTTCTTTGGTACCATCACCAGATTTGCTAGCCAGTCCGGATGTTTTATATCTCTGATGAATCCGGCCTCCAATAACTTGGCTAGTTCCTCTCCCATGGCCTGTCTCTTGGGTTCGGAGAAACACCGAAGAACCTGTTTGACCGGCTTGAATCCTTTTAGGTTGTTTAGGCTCTGCTCGGCCAGCCGAGGTGGGACTCCTGGCATGTCTGAAGGGTGCCAGGCAAAAATGTCCCAATTTTCGTGTAGGAATTCTCGTAGTGCGGCGTCTACATCAGGATTTAATTGTGCCCCGATGGAGGCCATTTTTGTAGGGTCCGTTGGATGGACTTGGAATTTGACAATTTCGTCCGCTGGTTTAAAGGAGGTGGACTTGGATCTCTTATCGAGTATCACATCGTCCCTATTCACCGTGGAGCGCAGCGCAGAGAGTTCCTCGGCTGCTAGGGCTTCGGATAGTGCCTCAAGGGCCAGTGCGGCTGTCTTGTTTTCGGCGCGGAGTGCTATGTCCAGGTCACTAGCAAGAGTGATGATTCCGCTGGGCCCGGGCATTTTGAGCTTCATGTACCCGTAATGGGGTATAGCTTGAAAAATTGTGAATGCCTCTCGCCCTAATAGAGCGTGATACCCGCTGCTGAACGGGGCCACTTGGAACGTGACCTCCTCGGACCTGTAATTATCCGGTGTGCCGAACACCACATCCAGTGTGATTTTTCCAGTACAGCAGGCTTCCCGACTGGGGATTATTCCTCTAAAGGTTGTGCTGCTTCGCTCAATGCGGCTCCAGTCTATTTCCATTTTTCTGAGGGTTTCCTCGTAAATGAGGTTCAATCCGCTGCCACCGTCCATGAGTACCTTGGTAAGGCGAAAGCCGTCCACTATTGGACTGAGGACCAATGCGGCTGGTGCTCGGGCTGTTCGGAATTTAGGTTCGTCACTGGCATTAAAGGTAATAGCCGTGTCACTCCATGGGTTTATTGTTGCTACTTGGTAGACTTCGGCAAGGCTGCGGAGTGTTCGTTTCCGCATATTATTTGATGCGAAAGTCTCGAAGACTGTTAATACCGTACTGGTATCCTTGAGCTGGTGCTCTGGAGTTAGAAGCTCTTCGTCACTTTTGGCCACCTGCCGTAGTATCCAACATGCTCTAAGGCTATGAGTTGGAGTGGCACCCTTTGTACTATGAATTTTGCAGGGTCCATTGAGCCATCCTTCCAGTATGGTTCCATGCCCTATAGAGGGTTTTTGCTTTTTGGTGTTTAACCCAGGTACCTAGCGATAATGCACCCTTTTATTTCGGACTGGGGTTGTATTCAGGGCCGGATTGTCCCAAAATTTGATTTCGGTTTTCCAGGCGCTTTCCATCACACAGACTTTCGTACTATGGACGCCAAGTCAGCGAAGCATGTAATTTCACGACAACTTATGGTGTTGAGGATTCCCTTGTCCGTGCAATTATTGCAGAAGAATGAAATTGCGTCCTCCTCGCGATAGTCCTTTATCCTATTCATAACTAGGAGGAATCTGGCCCAGTAATGGTGTACTGTTTCTGCGGGCTCTTGCCGTATTTGGGATAGATCGCTTATGTTTGGGTGGGCGGGTGGAATGAAATTCGGAACCCCATCCACTTTAAGACTAAGGGGCCAGGTAGTTTCCGAACTTGGAAGCTTGGATTCTTGGATGTTGTCCAATGAATCTAGCCTGCTGCCTGACTTTAGGTTCAGGGCTTGAGTAACATCCTCCCCTCCGCCGGAATCCGGCATGGAGGGATCAGGAATCCGGACATAGCTAGTCCTTAAGATAGAATAAGGGTCGTCGTATTGTTCCTCTACCACAGCAACGTGGTGGGTAACCTGGGGAGAGTTAATCTCTCTCAGATCAGGTTTAGGCCCAATCTGATCGTAGTCTGTAGCGACTCCCAGGGCGGCGATGCGATCCAAGAGCTCGTTTAAGGAAGAGAGATCCATCGGATCTAACTGCTCGGCGAGTTCTGAGCTAACGTGAAGATTGCTTTCGATGACCCGAGAAGTCATCGTCGGCGCGGCGGCTGGACTGGCGGTCATAAGGAAACCACCTAGCCGGAGAGTTTGGCCGATAGCCAAAGCTCCTTTAGCAACAGTGCCGTCTTTAAAGACGGGATGCGGCATCCTTCCTGATGGCGACGACACAGAGGAACTCTCAATGAAAGCACCAATGTCGGTGTCAAAACCGGCGGATCTCGGGTAGGGGGTCCCGAACTGTGCGTCTAGGCGGATGGTGACAGGAGACAAGGGACACGATGTTTTTACCCAGGTTCGGGCCCTCTCGATGGAGGTAAAACCCTACTCCTGCTTGATTGATATTGATGATATGGGTAGTACAAGAGTAGATCTACCACGAGATCAGAGAGGCTAAACCCTAGAAGCTAGCCTATGGTATGATTGTTGTTCATCCTACGGACTAAAACCCTCCGGTTTATATAGGCACCGAAGAGGGTTAGGGTTACACAGAGTCGGTTACAATGGTAGGAGATCTACATATCTGTATCACCAAGGTTGCCTTCCACGCCAAGGAAAGTCCCATCCGGACACGGGACAAAGTCTTCAATCTTGTATCTTCATAGTCCAGGAGTCCGGCCAAAGGTGATAGTTCGGCTATCCGGACACCCCCTAATCCGGGACTCCCTCAGTACCTGACCGCGGAAATCCTTCACAGGCTTCCTGCACCAGGGCAAGTTGTCCCTACTCCTAGGCCAAATGAGTGGGTCGTATTTATCCCTCACTTCCTTCGAGGGCTAGGTTTCTTCCTCAATCCTTTCGTTCGAGGGCTCATGTTTTAATACGGAATAGATTTCGATGATCTAGCCCTGGACTCACTCCTTCACATCTCATGATTTATTATCGTATGTGAGGCTTTCCTCCGTATCCCTCCACACTTTGGCTTGTGGCTCAATAACTTTGATATAAGGCCGATGATAATATACGGAAGACCCGCAGAGTGCGGAGGTGCCCTGATAAGCAAATCGGCCGATGTCGTCTGGCCAAAGGGTTCCTTCACCACAACTTCTGGCCTATGGCAACGGGAGTGGCTTTATATCACGGAGCCTCACGACAATAATTGGGTGGCTTCACCCGCCTTCCGATCTGGCCCTCTGCCACTGCTTGCATCATGGGTCAATAAGGGGATGGACTGGGGATCGCTAGATGAAGTTCAAATACTGCAAAGCCGCATTCGAGACCTTATTAAGAAGGACATTGACCTTGTCAAGGTGATTCAAGTTATGCTAGTCCGTCGGGTCCTGCCATGCCAGCGCCAACCTCTCCGTATGTGGGAATTCAATCCGGAAGGACCGCGAACTATTCAGTGCTTCTTCGGCACAACACTCGAAGGGATGTATGAATTAGTCTTCGGATCACGAAAAAGGTGTCCGGACACCACAGAGGACGCAGGCCTCGACTGCAACCATCTGGATTCCCCAGTAAGTACTCTATTTCCGAACACGTTTTTAGTTTTAAGTTTCTCATTAGAAAATGAGAAAACCATACTCTGCCAGGGCTAGGTGAGGAAGGCGGAGAGGATCAGGTGTTCAGCCCCTCTTCCCGAAAACTCAGCGGACCCAATGTTAACCAGGGTGCTGGCTCTGGCACCATATCAAGTGCCGTTGAGGGAAGGAAAGGAGAGGAGTGGAGAGGCCCAAAGCGGCCTTCATACCGGAGGTGCATCACACACCATATCCGAGGAAGTCGTAACTCCCGTGCCAGAGGGTGAACGGGGAGGAGAATCTAACCTCCCTCTCCCCACGGGAAGAAAAGAGCCGCTCCAGAAGACCTGGAGGTAGAGGCCTCCAAACAAGGGAGGAGATCCCTATCAGGGGGCCCGAGTTCGGGAGGCGATATTGTCGAACAGTGCCCACAAGGGGACCAACCTCTAGCCGAACCGTAAGTGAACAAAGGTGTTTCATAAGCATACCCCGTTCTTTTCCCGTTTGTGAGGGCAACATTTTGCAACATATGTTTTGCAGTCCAGCCTATAGCCTCCCTCAACAATCTTCGTCTTCGGGGGATCTTCTTCCGGAGATGATGGAGAGGGAAACGCGGCCCCATACTTCCCCGCCCCATAAGGCGGACGACCTCGAGGTGTCATCCCGGAGGACCTCTCCCGACCCGCGAAGGAGCGCCAGGCCGGAAATGACTCTTCGGCTGCCCGAGGTCCGGGGTGTTCGGCTCCTAGAGAGACTGACAATAAAAGTCCCGGATTGTCTGATGTACAACTGGGCATATGGACAGGTCTTCTGCAGCGAGCGCCTATCTTAGAGGAACATCGTACCTTAATGGGCATGGTGATTGAAAGAATTTCATCTGCAAAAAGCGGATTGAATGAAGCCTTTACGAGCCTGCTGAGAGGCTTTGAGGTACGTAATTTAGCCCTTTTTTGTGTCGTAAACGCAATGTGCACTGTGTGTAGATAGTAGCCCCTGAGACTCTGGTTGTCTTCCGAATGGGACGACCAGAGGATCAAACGAATATGCTTAGGTAATAATTTTTCTAATTTGTACACAGGCGGCTGCAGCCCCAGACACTGCCCGGGCTGCTCAATTTGCCGAACTGAAGCGACAACTTGATGTGGCAGATGATGGCATCACGCTCGTGAACAAGCGGCTTGATGAGACGCAAGGTACGTATTTTGGGCGGTTAGTGCGTATATATTAGAGCATGATGCTGGAATTTATAGTGTGCTTGACTGCAGATGGAGCTGCCGCCGTGGAGACCCTTCGGGCTGAGCTTGCCCGAGCCAAGGAGCAGGCCAGGATAAGCAATGTGGCTGCCGAGAAGGCAGTTGGTGAATTAAAGGCCGAACAGGCTGCTCATCACCTGAGTGAGGAGAAAATATCCAACATGGTGCTTGAGCTAAGGGACGCTGCTAACAAATATGCTCTTCTCGAGAAAGAGACCAAAGAAAAAGTGGCTGACCTTGAGAAGGCCTTACAAGCGGCAAAGGAAACCCGGTCAGAGGCCAGGGCGACACGGGAGGAGATCCGACAAGCCAGGGAGATCACAGCTGTGAAGCCCTTTTTATTGCGAACTAAGTCCGGCGATCCGAAGTATTCCCCGCTTGATCAAATGTGGAGCTCTCCGGATGCATATTTGGACTCGTCGAAGAGTGCCTCTAATGCGACGCAGTTTTTCCAGGCCCAAGAAGGCCATGAAGCGGAATGACTTTTCTGGTCGCAGTTTAGCATGCCAAGGTGTCCGCTGCTGCAGATGGCCGAATGGGCCGAGCTCCATAGGATATCCGAACTTGCCATGAAGGCTATCATGGACCGGCTGTGGCCTGGGGGAGCAACTGCGAACAGTTTTTTTTGGTTTAGTGCAGCAACTTGTTTGTGCGGTGTCGCATATCGACGCTGTCAAGCGATCAACGTGCATAGAAGGTGCATAGATGGCCCTTGCCCGTGTGAAGATGTATTGGGCGAAGATGAAGGCCACCGATATTGCAACGGGGGGTTCGCCCAGGGGTAAGGACACGCCAAAAAATTATTTTGAAGAAGTACTAGAGGGTGCCCGCTTGCTAGAGGGTTAGTGCTCGAAGAATGTTATGTTCGAGTAACATGTATCCGAATTGTAAAAGCAATGCTTATGATAATGAAGGTTGTGTTTATACTTTTGCCCGTAAAGTATTTTAGTGCCTCCTGTGAGGCCGTATGTGTATATATGTATGTAACCTGAAAGTTTGCAGTCGTCGGCTTCAGCCCCCTCGCGTATAACTCGAGGGTGTTTGGAAAAGCATTTGATCACACTTGACCCAACGTCTTGGTCCATTTGAGGAGGTGTTAGTGTGTTGAACTAGGCAATCGGACTATAGAGCTTTGACACTTTCACTTAGCCATAGGAGTTTGACGGTGGGGCTACTATATAGCCCCTGGTATGTCCGTGTTTATCCGAATACGATGCGTTTACATACATGACCAGGAAGCCGATCCTTCGTTAATGCGGAGGAATCGCGAAGATTCCGCTGAGTCATCGAGTGGTTGACCAGCTCTCGCCTTACCATGACAGTCATTTTTCCGCTTTCTCTACTGTGGTGCTCATCCAGATGAACCAGGGCACAATTGCAGTAGTTCTCCTTTGGCCGCCTTAGCCGATGGAACGGAACGTAAAGTAGCAAGCACAGGAGCCAGGCAAACCCAACTATTGACCCAAGACATGATTCGGAGCTGATGCATATAAGGCCAAAACTCGCAACGCCGAACACTCCCGAAGGTGTTCGGACTTTTTAGTATGTACCGGCTGGGTACAGCCCCCGGTATAAATTCAAGGCACGTGCTACGACCCGGCGTGAGGAGAGAGCGCCTGTGGTGAGAATATAGTTCTCAAAGTACACTGCTTGGCTGCTTCCATCACATCCATTTTAGTATGGCAAATTGTAAGTTTGCAAGTACTGCCCATATCCAGGGCATTTTATATGCCAAGAGGGTATATAACGACAAGAGATGAAAATAAGAAAGAAGGTTTACACAGGGTCTTAATCTAAAGAGAAACCTTGAAACGGGGCCCTACTGCACGTCTGCGCCTTTATCTCCATTGTGCCGTGTCCTTGAAGGGTATATCATGATGGCCTATCTGTAAAAAGAAAAAACCAGATGAAAACAATCTGGTACGGCCGCGGATATAATTTGTTGGTTTCGATGAACCGTGAACTGTAGCTTCTTGAGTCCAAATAGGGTCGAGCCGAACTATGGACTTATTACGTGCAGGGTGCCCCCAGTGCTACCCAAGGAATTTTGAGTGTGTATTTATGTATATAGGAAAATGTATATAGTCTTCTTATGGGGCGATCTATGGGGGCAGGGCTGCCAAACAAGCGCAGGTTTATCTGAGCTTTTACACGTAGGTGTACACCAAACACGTTTGGCTGTGTCTGCGGTCTTGAGGACCGATGAGCTGTTCGGCCTAAAAGGGCCACTTCGTGCTTCGGCTACTAGAGCCGCCACGTATTCTTCTATACGAAGAGAACGCTCGGTGCTTCCGCTCACCGTGATAACGCCACGTGGTCCAGGCATCTTGAGCTTAAGATAAGCATAGTGTGGAACTGCGTTGAAACGGGCGAAGGCTGTTCGTCCGAGTAGTGCGTGATAGCCACTTCGGAATGGAGCAATGTCAAAGATTAGCTCCTCGCTTCGAAAGTTGTCGGGGGAGCCGAACACGACGTCCAGTGTTAGGGTGGCCGTGCGGCGGGCCTCTACACCTGGTATTACTCCTTTAAAGGTAGTGCTGCTTTGCTTGATTCTTGACGGGTCTATCCCCATCTTGCGGACAGTGTCCTGATATATCATATTGAGGCTACTTCCGCCGTCCATGATGACTCGGGTGAAGTGGTATCCGTTGATTATTGGGTCAAGCACTAAGGCAGCCGAGCCCCCGTGACGGATACTAGTTGGATGATCCCTGCGATCGAAAGTGATCGAACATGCCGACCATGAGTTGAATTTGGGGGCGACAGGCTCTATAGCATATACGTCCGGGAGTGCGTGTTTGTGCTCCCCCTTTGGGATATGAGTGACATAAATCATGTTCACCATTTGACGTCCAGTGGAAATTTCTTTTGTCCCCCCATATTTGGCTAGCGAGATTCGTCCTCGTCTTCGCTTTGTGGTCCCTTCCCCTTGTGTTCAGTGTTGAGCTTGCCAGCCTGCTTGAAGACCCAACACTCTCTGTTGGTATGATTAGCTGGTTTGTCTGGGGTGCCATGAATTTGGCAGGACCTTTCGAGAATTTTATCAAGACTAGACGGACCATCTCTGCTGCCTTTAAGTGACGTTGACCGGGTCTGGAGCCCCTGAATCTGACATTTACCGCTGTATTGTCCGGGCTTTCTCTGTTGTTCCGACGTTTGTTTTTATTTTGTTGTGGATTTCCATTGCCGTCTCTGACTTCGGATGTGCCAGGGTCGCTGGTGCTTCTACGGGCCAACCATGTCCTCTCTTGCGCAAAAGCGGGTCATGAGTGTAGTTAGGGCTTCCATTGTCCTTGGCTTTTCCCGGCCTAGGTCTCTGGCCAGCCATTCGTCCCGAACACTGTGTTTAAAAGCTGCTAAGGCTTTGGCATCCGGACAATCAATGATTTGGTTCTTTTTGGTGAGAAACCAGTTCCAAAGCTTACGGGCTGACCCTCCGGGTTGTTGGGTTATGTGACTTAGATTGTCTGCATCCGGAGGTCGGACATAGGTCCTTTGAAAATTGGCCCTGAAAGCGTCCTCAAGTTCTTCCCAGCTTCCAATGGAGTTTTCGGGGAGGCTTTTCAGCCAGTGCCGAGCTGGTCCTTTTAGCTTGAGGGGTAGGTATTTGATGGCGTGGAGATCGTCTCC
Organism: Triticum aestivum; assembly: GCF_018294505.1. Taxonomy (NCBI): domain Eukaryota; kingdom Viridiplantae; phylum Streptophyta; class Magnoliopsida; order Poales; family Poaceae; genus Triticum; species Triticum aestivum. The sequence goes on along the minus strand of NC_057807.1, from coordinate 180,976,901 downwards.
GCGAGCCATATGGATGTGAAGAATAAAGTCTTCTATCCAGACCGCAGGGTCTGTCGTTCTGTCGTATGCCTGGATGCTCATGGGTGTAAACCCTTCTGGAAATTCATGATCCAGCACCTCATCAGTGAAGCACAAGGGGTGTGCTGCACCCCTGTATTTGGCCGTGTCGCGGCACGGGCCCGACGGTTGCAGTGTTCGGTGTTGGTTCTGAACTGGTAAGTTACCTGCATATTTGGTTTGATGGCCCTGATCTTGTGCGGGAATGCGTTCCCTGGATCCATAAATGGACCTGGTTCTGCCAACTCTTTTGTCTAGGTCTTCACGTAAATCGTGTTTCTTGTTCTGGGCTACGACCTCCTTTCCTTTATGGGTAGGGGGTGTGGTTTTGTGTGCGGTGTTATTGGCCGCTCTGCCTCGATTATGGGGTGGTCAGCCTGGCTGATCGACCGTATTGTTGTTCGGCGGTATGGGTGTGATAGCATCGTCGTCAAATTCGTGCATCAGTTTGCGTTTGGGGTAGCTATTTGTTTGGCGATTACCACCGTATTTTTCCTCAGTGTCGAGCACTTCGTTCCATTTATCATTGAGCATATCCTGTGCAGCTTTAAGCCGTTGCTTCTGCTTTTTCAAGCTCCTCGCGGTGGCAATGAGTCTCTGGTGGAGGTGCTCCTATTCCAATTGTTCTTCCGGGACGATGAATGCATCGTCACCCCGACTGCTCTCCTCTTCGGAGACAGGTTGGTAATTGGAGTCTTCAGCATCGCTGTGATCCGACAGGGGCCCTGTATTGTGCTTGCCATCACCTTGCTCATCTAGCTCCGTTGCTGGGTCTGCGGTTTCTTTATTGTCTTCAGCATCATCCGGGATGTTATTCCCTCTTGTGCTGATATCACTATTTTTACCATGGCGTGGTTTCGAGCGGCGCCGCTGACGTCAGCGCTTTGGCTGCTTTCTAGGGGTTTGGTCCTTTTTGTCATCACCGTTGTCTTCTTTGGGTGTATCCACCATGTAAATATCGTATGAGGAGGTGGCTGTCCAGCACCCTATGGGCGCTGGTTCCTGTTCTTCTCCGGCATTGTCGTCCATACCGTCGATGTCTTCGGAGTCGAAATCAAGCATGTCGGTTAAATCATCTATAGTGGCTATCAAGTGGGTGGTGGGTGGGCAATGAAGTCCTTCGTCGTCCGCTTCCCACTCGAGCCGGACATAGTTCGGCCAAGAATCTCCTGACAAGGAGAGGGACTTTAGTGAGTTTAACACATCGCCTAAGGGTGAGTGTTGGAAGATGTTCGCGAAGCTGAGCTCTAAGATCGGTGCCCAGTCAGATTCAATGGGTGTGGATACACGCGGTTCGGAGCCTATGACCGGAGACGAGTCCAAGGTTCCAATGACATAGACCTCGTTGGAGGTCAAATCTGTGTTTGGCTCTAGCACCGTTGGGTCCACGGCTTCCGTGGCGGGGTTGAGCCTCCCGTCCTCGGATGGCGCGGTCTGCTCTAGATCTAGGGCCAGTGCGGTTATAGGTGCAATCTCCCGCACACCATCTGATGATAGATTTAGGTCATGTTCATCGCGGCGGCGGGGCGCGGCTGTCGTAGGCTTGAATCCGTCGAAGATCAAGTCTCCGTGGATGTCGGCGGTGTAGTTCAAGCTTCCAAACCTGACCTGACGGCTAGGGGCATAGCTGTCAATCTGCTCCAGATGGCCAAGCGGGTTTGCCCATAGTGCGAAGCCGCCGAATATGAAGATCTGTCCAGGGAGAAAAACTTCACCCTGGACGGTTTTGTTGATGATTGAAGGAGCCACCAAGCCTTATGGTGATGACATAGTGGAACTCTCAATGAAAGCACCAATGTCGGTGTCAAAACCGACGGATCTCGGGTGGGGGTCCCGAACTATACGTCTAAGGCTAATGGTAACAGGTGGCAGGGGACAATTTTTACCCAGGTTCGGGCCCTCTCGATGGAGGTAATACCCTACTTCCTACTTGATTGATCTTGATGATATGAGTATTACAAGAGTTGATCTACCACGAGATCGAAGAGGCTAAACACTAGAAGCTAGCCTATGGTTATGATTGTTGTTGTCCTACGGACTAAACCCTCCAGTTTATATGGACACCAGAGGGGGCTAGGGTTACACAGAGTCAGTTACAGGGAAAGGAATCTTCATATCCGAATCGCCAAGCTTGTCTTCCATGCAAAGGAGAGTCCCATCCGGACACGGGACGAAGTCTTCAATCTTGTATCTTCATAGTCCAACAGTCCGGCTGTCCGAGGACCTCTTAATCTGGGACTCCCTCAACCACCACCTCCACTAGGTGTCTCCTCGCACATCGACGTCCAACACCGGGGATCCTGTCGTGCTGGAAGACTTGAGGAAGACAACCAAGAAGTGGGTTCTCCCTGTCTGTTATCTACTTTTTTTTGTGATTGAGCTATCTTCATTACGTCGCCATATGGAAATGCATTCTCTTTGAACTCTTTTCGTGGCAATTGCACGCGATGAGCTTGCCAAGTCATGTATTGTCCTGATGCTAATTTTGTTTGATGCATTCTAAATCATATACAACTTTTTACTTGACCCATTTTTTGTGGCAACTACTATCTGCCTCTCATGGAAACTGTCTAACTTGACACATGGCTAATCATGTCTGTCCCACATGGCAACTATTGTTTTATGATCTAAATTTGTTTGATGGCAACTCCTGCTTCTTCTGCATGGCAACTGCTTACTAGACCACATGGCAAATCTTGTCCACTCATATGGCAACTGTTAGCTTCCACTTACTTCAACCACTTGCACTTCATTTGTGTTCATCCTTACCTTGTTTTCAAATGGCAGCTCTAGCATAACACTCATGTTTCATTTTTATGATGACTACCATGGCAATCTATTTTTGTTCCTAGCGCTCACCTTTTTGTTCTCTTCTGGCGTTTTCTTGAATGGCCGTTTATCACTCGACACATTCTATTTTGCAGGGTGAAGAAGACTACTACACGCTTGACCAGTCGTACTACCAAAGACCCACTTGAACGCATTCACTCCAAGTTGTCGACATCCGATAATGCAGATATTCATGAGCCACCGGTTGACCAATCTGCTGCTGCACCGTCCACTGTTTCTGCTAGCTCTGATGCAAGGGGCCGCGCATCTCCACCGGTTGTAGATGTGCAGACTACAAGAGCAGGCATCCGTACATCTGGGAGTGATGAGTCCGTATCTGCCAGGACTGCTGAGATATTGCCTACCCTGGTGGAAATGAGAGATGCTGTTGTCACCCATGCCACCCGATCAGCAAGTGTTGAAGTGGATGCTCCCGAGGTCAACCTAAACAAGGAAGATTCCCGCTCATCTGACAAGAAGGGGATGCAGCCACATTTCAGAATGAAATGCCATCCACAGTTGACTCTCATGTCACAATGGCTGGTGGCCCAGAGTCTGCTATTGCAACCGTTGTGCGAGCTGGCCTGCCACCTAGGCGGCATAGCCCCCGTAAGAATCCTACACAGGTATCCAATGAACCAGAGGTGGTTAAGGGCAGCAGAGGTGACTTTGGTTACGTGCCTGCTTCCACACTGTTCCCACCTTCTGCCAAAAGCAATGTAGCCGAGAAGACGGAAGTTCCAGTACAACAGATGCAGCCGGTAAGCCGTGCACTACTGAAGGAGGTGGACGTTCAGAGCAGACTGGATCTTTTGCCACCATGGAGAACACCAGCTTAAATCTGCACACTTCCAAGCTCCCTGTCAACATTGGTGTCCCCTACAGCCCAAACAGGAAGATAAGCAAGGAAGTTGTGATTGAGATCGCTAATAGCACGCCCCGACCTACTAACAAGCCTGATGATCCTTCAGCAGACGAGGCAGACATGTTTGTTGTTCTATCACCTCTAGATTCAGCCAATCAATTTGTCCGCAATCCATCTGGTAGGAAGGAGAGGCACCCCATGGATTTCACCCCACCGAGCTTTAGTCATGGCATTGATCACACTCAGGATGTACCAGTGCATGATCCTATGCCTGTTGCCTTTTCTTTCCCGACAGGCATGGTCCCAATGATGGCGCAGCCACTGGCTGATGGCAGAAGGCCGTCAAGTTTGCAGATCCCATAGTGCAAGGTAAACTTTTTGTGTTCTCAATTGTGATGGAAAATCTCATGGGATGCACATGTAGTTGTCATTTTAGGTTACCTAATTTGGCAGTTGCTGTTCATATAAACATGGCAACTGATTTTTTATTTTTACTAGATGCCAACCATTTGTTTCTGTAGAGGTTGATGCATGGTGACTGTAGTTAGTTGCACATGGCAACTGTAGTTGCTGCCACATGCCAACTCAAGTTGATTGTACAGGGCAATTATAGTGCATTTGCACATGGCTACTGTAGTTGCTGACACATGGCAAGTGCAGTTGTTGCCATGTGGCAAGTGCAGTGCATTGCGGATGGCAACTGCAGTTGTTGCCATATGGCAGATGCATGCACTACACATGGCAAATGCAATTGTTGCCATGTGGCAATTGCAGTGCACTACACATTTTGGCAACTGCAGTTGTTGTCTTATGGCAGATGAGGTGCCCTGCGCATGGCAACTGCATTGTACTTTCCACACGGCAAACATTGTTTACTAACTAACAGTTGACATTGATACTTTCTTACCAGCACTTTCACTTCACATTTTGAACTTCCTGCACAACAATTTGCTATGTCCAAGTCTCTTATGCCACTATTTTATTCTACTAGCCACCCTTGAGGAGATTTCGTCATCCCTTGATGAAGCTTACCGTAGGGTTGAGCAGGAAGCATTAAACAGCAGGTCCTCATGGAATCAGGGCAAAACAAGTTATGATGTGCCTGCTGAGGCAGTATCTGAGGATACCATCAGAAGCGCAACCCCTGGATCTGCGAAGCAGACGAGGGTAGTTCATGCACCACCAGTGGATGACTTTGAGCCCGATGTTAAGGCTACAAAAGATCAGACCCAACTATATGATATTGTCAAGCATTTCGGAAATGCGAGGTCGAACAACAAGCACATGAAGGAGCTGAAAGCGTAATGTCCACACCACACAACCGCTTACTTGCTTTTTTGTTCTTTTGGCCATGCATTGTTTATTTTTTAATTTTTTTAGTAGACGTGATTCTTTCATGTTATATCATTTTCATACAGCTCATGTTTGGACAGAACCAAAATCATACAATGCGAAGCGACATACATCGACCTGGGCGATCTTGCTGAGTCTGTGAGGCCTACTGGTAAAATGTCGAAGAATGTATTTGCATGTGGGATTGACTTCATCAACAAGCATGTGGACATTTGTCCCGACAACACGATCATGCAGTACAATATGACCTGCAAAATATGGGATGGTGACTTCCACCATAAAATCCCGAGGAGGCATTTTGCCGCGCGTGGTGATTTTAAGCTCACATTGAAGAAATACGTGAGTGTTTCTTTTTGTTGTACATCCTTTTCCATGCTATGTTTTGTCAGCAGTTATACTTCATATGTGGGTTACGTACTCTTCATGACAGATGTTTCATGTGGCAACAGCTGCCATATAAAATTAGTGTGAACTTTTTAATTCAACTTATGTGGCAATTTCACTTAAAATATTGGGCAACTTTGTTTTCCCATGGATGGCAATTTCTTATAATTACACATGGCAAATGAACCTTTTTCCATGCGTGCACTGGCCATTTTAATGGTTGCCTTTTCATGCATCTCTTACTGCATGAGGCAATATATATATAAATATCATTTTTCCAACTACATCATTCTGTTTTAGATGTGAACTCTTTTTTTTATTGACCCTTTTTTTACTTGCAGGTCATGTTCCCCATGTTCCAGGAGCTTGCACCAGAAGACCCAGATGACAAGTGTGGTCACCACTACACCATTTCCCTTGACCTGAAGAACCAATGTTTTGAGGTGCTTTATTCAACCCGTTCAGGAGCTGATGAAGACCTTACTACTCATGCTGAATTCTTTATCAACAAGTTGAAACAGACCTGGAACCATCATTACGAAAACTCAAAGGTCTAGTGTAGTCACTTTCCAATCGAGTACGTCACAACCGAGAAGCAAGAAAACGGGTAATTACTATCTTTTTCATCTTTTCTTCTCTTCATCAATGTTTATTATGTTTCTGTTTGCATGTGTTCACATGTTTTGCTTCGTTCTAGGCATGATTGGGGGTTTTACATGTTGGCATACCTTGCAAAGTGGGAAGGTCGACGGGTCCCAGTGATCACAGCTGCAATGGTTGTCGAGCTCCGTAAAATATACACATGGAACTGGTTGATGAATGAAGATTTCAACAAGCAGGCTTCAGCATGAGAATTTATAGATGGAGCGGTCAAATCCACAAACAAGAAGTACAAGTGATCACGTGATTCTTCATACACATGACTACCTTACATTCTGTGGCTGAGGAATGTAAGGTATCACCTTGTTCTTTGAAACTATGTCCACGTGCTATGTTATGACTGCATCCCCCTTTGCTGTAGTATATAGTGGTGGCGTGTATGTGGCGTTGAATACTTGTAATATATGTGTGGACCTGAACCTGTTTAGGTGTGACAAGAACTACTTTCATGTTAACTACTAGTATATGTTTGTGAATATGAGTACCAATTTGAGAGTTTGAGTGTGTTTATGATGGCTGAAACACGACAAATATAGTTGATCACGCACGGTTAGTGCAAGTAATCACTTCATTTGTTTTGATTTTTTTGCATTGATAACTGTATCGGTAAGCACGGTAGTTCATAAGCAACTGTTCTCTCTTGTGTTTTTGGACATGGTCATTTCAACTGGTTCGTATAGAGTATATATACAATTCAATACGTGTGAAACAAAAAATGTGTGGGCTAAAAACAGTAATCTACGCAAAGGCAGTTTCAGCTATCAATTACATGGAAGATTCAGTGCAAGCTGCATGGCAGATTTAGTAGCAACTACACGGCAAATTTAGTTGTGCATACATGGCATTTTCTTCAATTTCTGTTGTCCACCAACATTCACCCTCGCATTTTTTAAACCTTGATCATCTACATTACATAATTGTCACCAACACCCAAGTTATAATCCTCCATAGTTGCTTATGGATTACCCGCCCCTTTCTTTGCTTTCTTGTGATTTGCTTAAATTTCCAACCCCGATTTGTATCGTATCTCTTTTGGACGCCCTTTTGTGACGGAACGGGGCGTGTTCCTGACCTGAGTCTGTGTGCTTGCTGTTCCAGACCCTACCTTCGAGTATTCAGAGGATGGACCCGTGGACGAAGGCACACTTGAGGTGCGGGGGAACCGATGCAAGGCTTCTTCAGCCTTCCTCTTCTTGATCTCATCAAGCTCTCTTTTCAGGGCCTTCCTATGCTTTTCTGCCACCCTGGCTGTCTCATCACTCTTGCATGCTTCATCTATTAGCTCAGCATAGTTTTTGGTCAATACAATGTGCCTCACGGACTCCATGGTTGCCTCTGGTCTGTCATCATGTACAGCTAAAACTGCAGTTGATGTTTGTGGCCCCAACGCATCGTTAGCGTCCCAAGTCCACCGCCGTCATATGAAACGGCGGGGCAATCGTGTGACCGTGTGCATGTTCATTACTTTGAGTATGTGGCAGCACACAATCATGCCCCGTTCGTATTTGTAGCATTGCCAGTAGTATTCACCTTCGTTTGAGGCCTTGACAAAGTAGTTTCTTCCCTTGTTCGGGTCTTCAGGTTCTGAATCAGACATGCCCATGAGAGTACACACCTTCAAGGTATGTTCGTCAACCTGGTAAGCTGTATACATGTTGGACCGCTTTATTTCTTCCTGGAATCTGCATGTTTTGTGCTCGTTAATTTCTTTATATCCTTTTCTGTAGCACCTTTTGTTGAGGTAGGCCACAGCATAGCAAACGTATTGAAATCAACGATGGCAAAAGAAATCTTTTTTTCACATATTTTTTTGTAATGATTGTTTCCCACATGGCAACTGCAAACTATTGACATGGCAAATGCAGTTTCTTTCACATGGCAAATGCAGTTTATTTCACATGGCAAATGCAGTTTCTTTCACATGGCAACTACAGTTTATTTCACATGGCAAATGAATTGCATTTTTACATGGCAAATGCATTGCATTTTCACATGGCAAATGCATTGCATTTTGACATGGCAACTACTGTCTTTCAAACCATCAGCATGTGAAAAGATGGCAACAACTTTCATGGTACTGCAACTGCATCATGTTGCTCTCAATGTACATGAGTTCATCTTACATGTGAAATACAACTTGCATTATACATGACATTTATACTACATCCCACATGGCAACCACATCACATTCAAAGTGGCGGTTATACTTTGTTTCACAACAAGCAGCAGGTATTTGTTTTTGCAACTACATAGTTTTTTCATTTTGTTTTGCATTCATGTGTTGACTATAGATGTCAGCTTCAAATCAGCAGATATGGCAAACATATTTATTTACTTTTTTTAGCAGTTTTCAATGTTGAATGTGCCGTGTCGTACATGGGAAATAAGACCATAAGATCAATCACTTACTTGTTAAATATCTTGTTGGTGTATATCTTGCTCATCTGCCTCTCCATCGGTAAGTATGTTAGCAATTTAGGCTGCTTGAGTGCGGTAGTTGCTTCTTGCTGTAGCTCAGATCCTAGTATTTTCTATTGCAAAGCTGAATATTGCTTGGCAAACTGCAGCAATTAGTTGCTAGGGCTCACGTAATGCTTCAAAACAACATTGAACCCCTTGCTGCGTTGTGTAGTCTACAGAAATGAAAAGAAGAACTGCATGAAGTAGGCTGGCACCCAATACATTCGCTTCTCCCACAAGCTATTTAGTGTCTCGTTGTCTTGGACTTTGTATGTTTCAATCATAGCCGTCCAGCTCCGTTCAAACTCCTCCACCGTCAAGCTGTGGTCCACACACAACTCGAATGCCTTGTGTAGCCCTGGACGGTCAGCGAAGAATGGTCCTAGCGTCTCTTCAGCCTTCTTAATAATATGCCACCTGCAGTGCCTGTGAACTGCCAACGGAAAGACCTCCTCTATGTCCACGCGCATGCTAAAATCTTGTTCTGTTATTATGTTCACCGAAGCAAGTCCATCTTTGCACTCCAAGAAGGTTTTGAACAGCCAAGTGTAACCATCTGTATCTGTGTTACGAACAAGACTGCAACCAAACTGCAAGGACTGATTGTGGTTATTTATTCCTATGAATGGAGCACATGGCATCTTATACATATTCGTGAGATATGTCGAGTTGAACCAAATGCAATCACGAAAATGTTTGTAGGCTCTTCTTGCAGCACCATCCACCCAATACATGTTTCTGAAATGGTCCTCAACGTCCAATCTTATCCTATAGAAGAAATCATTATCTACTTTTGCTTTCTCTTTGAAGTAGGCTATTGTGTCTTCTATGTCAGCCAACCTGCTCTCTCGACGGTACTTTGCCTTTAGGTTTGTGACGTCTGCTGGTATGTAGGGCATGTTACTCAGACTACCATCTCCACTATGGATCAGGGATAGTATTTGTACCATTCTTGATGGACCGACGTTACAATTATGTAGTAACCTTATGAATTTCTTCTCAATGGGACTGAATCCTCTGTGGGCGCTCATAATTTTTACTAGGTCAAACTTCTTTATGAAGTCGTGGTTGTGCTCTTTGAAATATTCGGCGACCACCCACCATGCTCCATTTGCGTTTAGCTTCAACCGGACAGGGCATCCCGTCTTGAGAATGATGCCTCTCTTTCGTTCTGGCACGACAGGCACAACATCTTTACTCTTCTTGTTCTTTCGTGCCTTGTAAAACCTTATCTCACCTTTGCTGTACTCGTTAGTTTTTTTAATTTTCCTATGGTATTCCGTGTTCACCACCAATCCATGGAACATCGCATATCTCTGGTAGTACTCCTTGGCATCTTCAAAATAACCAAATCTCTGCCCAACATATGGTGGTCAAGGTATCATGATTTCTGATTGTCCATCTTCTTCTTCCCCTTGCGCTTCATCATCAGTTCCATCATTCACTTTAGTATTGGCGGCTATTTCATTTGCTTGAGTGTTGCTTGTGCTGGTGTGCAGAGGCATGCTTGTCGTCATTGCTGCAACGATTGCCATTTCTGACACTGATTCTGCACTGTTTGTGGCAGCACCGATGACTTGCTTGTGGAATGCTCCTTCAGTGTGCTCCGAGGTTCCCGCAGTAGATGTTCTTGTGCCGCTGTTGATTGTAGTTGAAGCTCATGCAAAAAATCAGGTATGTGTGTAAGTAGTATTTCTTGAATGGCATATTCGTCGTAATGAAATATAACAGCTGCATCCGATTTGTTCATGGCAACTGCATCTGAAATATGGTACACAACTGCAGTTGTATAATTTACATGTATAAAGTGCTGGAATGTGCAACTTTGAAATCATGGCAACTGTAACCCATCCTTTTTTGGCATGACATCATTAATATATGCAAGTCTTGAGCATCTGCATTTTGCCATGCATGGCAACTGCAGTTCTCTAGCCATGGCAACTGCAGTTTACCTAATATGGCAGCTGCAGTTGCCAGGTCATGGCAACCAACATCTTGACATCAACACTTGCATTCTAGATATGATCCCACATGGCAAATGCAGATAATCACAAATGTCTAGTACGCACAGACAGTAATTGGCAAATCCAGATGATCCTAGATTACTAATGGACATATTCACTTGGTGGCATTTGCCACCACCACCGTTAAAAATGCACTTTCCCAATGCTTTTGCACAAAGCAAATGCATGATGTTTTCTTGGTTGAGATATTGCCTTGCTGTGCCACATGTGCTAATCGAAGTTGGTGTGCCACTTCAATTTGGTGCACTGTATCTGCATTACCGATGGCCTGCAATGGTGAAGCTTGCCATGAGACATCTGCTGGTGTGGTTACACCATAATAACCTGCGATCACGTGGAAGTTAACTTTGAAATCATGGCAAACATAGTCCAGCATGCAAGGCAACTACAATTGACAAACATTGACCAACTGTAGTGGGTCAGGCATGGCAATCTTTGGTGTTAAAACATGGCATATGTAGTTATTCAATCATGGTAGCTGCAGTTGTTCATTCATGGCAACTGCAGTTGTTGAGACATGGTACCTGCAGTTGTTGAGACATGGCAACTGTCAGCTCTACATTTAATTTCACACACATTGTTGTCCACATATGGCAAATACAGCTGGGCAGGCTTGGCATTTGCACTTTCCATCATTTTCTCGATTTCTATCAACTACAAATTCAAGTTACCATCTTTTCTTCATTTTATCGTCACACCATGCAAACACCAATGTCATCTAGTTTCCCTTCCTGATACACTGTCCGCAAGATCATTTTCATATGTCTCACTTGCGTACGACATTCATGGAAGGTATCTGGTTGCCACCTGTCGCCACGTGCTGCATGATGGTCGTATGTTTTTTCAAAATACTCGTAAGTCTTGCCATCCTTGCAAGTTTTATTCGCCACATCAACATGCTATTTTATTTTTTGCGTTACCTTGATTTTCCACATTTGCTACTTGAAGTTGGTTTCCTATATATCTATCACCGATAGCCCCTTGTGTTCCAACTTGCCATGGTATCCCTGCCTGTGTGGTTGTTTCATAAGAACATGCGAACAATTTCATTGTAGTACATAAGTAGAATACCATTCTGAAGTCCACAAACATGTCAACTGTCTTTTTTTCATCATGCATCATACCTAAGCTCACGTACTGCTCTAGTAGTGGCAGCAATGGTCCTGCGAAAATGAGTTGATTGTACTCTATTGCATCCCAAGATGGCGCCTGCGGCCTTCCAGAAAACCAAGGATCAGCCCTGTCTTCAAGATTCATTTTCTCTGCTTCTCGCACTGTGTTTTCGGTCACTGCACAGATAAGAACGCATCATTATTCGGTGTTGGAGTTCCAATTGTTTGCCGTTTGCACATAAAAGGAACATGGCAATCTTATCACATTTCTGTCATAAATAACTATTACAACATGGCAAGTATGAATCATCGTAGCCGTGCATTTTTTGGATGATAAGGCATGCATGTTCATCCTCTTTCTACAGTCTGGATGGCAACTACTTTGTTGAACTGATGGCAACTGACAATATAATATGATGGCAACTGACGACATAGATAGGTGGCAAATATTTTTTCGCTCCATATGTCCTGCCCAAATTGCTGTGTTCTGCCCTGTTCTTAGTGAATCTCAAACATCCTTCTCGAACACCTACTGACAGCATCTGGAACCTAAATTCTTAGATCAGATCCATGATAAAACAGGGCAAATTTTTGATGTTGGAGGGCAGAGGAGAATAAACATGAACGGCCGGAACTGTGGATCCAGTCGCCATCTACATGGGCAATCTACAAGTGAAATTTGTGGGGACGGGAGGGGGTGGGGTGGGGGGGAGGGGGTGGAGGGATGGGGAAGGAGGAGGAGACAAGTTTCTGACCTGTGTGCTTGTTGCCATGTTTTCTGTCGATGGGGAGTGTGGGCGCTAGGGATCTGATCTGGTTGCCATGGCAACTAGAGAAGGAAGACGGCATAGGTAGGGGAAGATCTGCCGATGCAGAGGTTGAAGATGACGACAAATAGTGGCAATGTGGTTCGAACGCGGGGTTCAGCCGATGGCCGCATGAGGTTGTGCGGGCAGCGGGGTTGCTCGCCCGGATATGCGGGCGATCGCGCCACACACCAGACGTGCAGGCTGTGGATGGGAGCGCCGAGATGCCGTCGTGCGGGCGGGTCCATGTCTGTGCCACATGGGGCGTGTGACACACCCCCTAGATGCCACACGTGTGGTGGATATCGGCATCCTAAATCTATATCTATATACCAATATAAAAAAATCTAAATGGGAAGTCGTCCAGGCATGGAAGGAGATGACGCCTGTTTGAGTATTATGATTATTAAGAAGTATAGGATATACTAGGATTTGGTCCTGTCTTGTCTTGTACTCCAAGTTGATCACTGTACTCCTATATATATGCCCACGAGGCTCAAGAAATAACATCAATTGCACCAATCTCTCTATTCCCTTCTAACACGGTATTAGCCCAATCGATCCAAACCCTAGCAACCGCTGTCGCTTCCGCTTCGTGCCGGCTCCGGGGCGGTCGATCTGCATGATCGTCACAGGGGGCCACGTAACCAGGGTTCGTCCGTCGACCGTGTTGATCGTCTTTCCTAGAGAGTCTTTTTTCCGATCTATTGATTGGGGTTTTGTCTCTTGCCGATCAATTGATCTGTATTCTTTTTTGGTTTTTTGATCCATAGATCGGTTTGCACCGCCCGCCATCGTCCGTCATCTAGAACATGTGTCTACTTCAATAACATATTCATGGTCTCGTGCTGAGAAGTGCCCCGGGCTCCATGCATGTCACGTGAGCGTGCTGGTATGGCACCCGCGAGCGGACGTGGTTACTGCTGGGGCGCCCATCATCTGCCCAGATCAGCTACATCACGGTGTCCCCGGCTGTTCGTCATTGCATCAGCTGCAGTGGCCGCTCGCACCGTCATGTGCGCCTCATGGCTGTGTTGCTAGCACGTCAAGTTGTGCATGACGACTCGCGTCATGGCCTGGACAACCACACACGTTGCATTACGTGCTGGTGTGTGTTGCATGCCTGTATGTGTCCATGCACGACACGTGCGTGTTTCCGTTCGGTCGCACGAGTCCATGAGATCGTCCCCGAGTACACGCATCTCTACACCGATCGAGCAACGGGCTATAGATGCGTTATCCCTTCGACCGCAGTTTCACCGGCCCATGATTCTCCCCACGCCTGCATCGACCCTCGTGCTCATTGTACTCCTATATATATATTCCCATGAGGCTCAAGCAATAACATCGATTCCATCAATTTCTCTCTATTCCCTTCTAACAGGCTGAAGAGAATCGTTAGAGGGACTGATTTGATGGTGATGGAGCATGTGAACTCTTTTTACATGGGACTCACTGCTTCTTTCATGCTTGGCCATTGCCTCGATGGCCTGTCTTATTGTATGGAAGCAAAGTCCAACTATGTTGGTTGCAAAATTGATGTAGGGTAGTGACCAAAAGCAGGACAAAGTTTTGGAGGAGCAACTCCACCCTCACTACTGCAGGATGCTGCTAACGGGACACTACGATCAGAGACCCTTCGAGAAACTATGTGCGATGCAATAATCACAAACGATGGTGTCAGAGAACCGTCTAAAATGTGCAAAACATTTGCGATGACGGCTGCATCAAACACGGTTCAGATTTTAGTTGCGTGTGCGATGCAGGGCATACGGTTCTGTTCAATTAACTGTTTGCGATGAGGAGGAATAAAAGAAACGGGTAGCCAGATGAAGGCGTGTGCGATACACAACATACAGTTCACTCGGCTTAACTATTTGTGATTAGGCAACACAAAAGAAACGGTCAGCTAGATCAAGGTGTGTGTGCGATATACAACATGCTGTTCACTCGGATGAACTGTTTGCGTTGAGACAAGAGAACAAAAATGGTTCAATATAACAAGATGTGTGTCATACGCGGCAAATAGGTCTATAATTAGAAATGTGTGCAAAGACCGATAATAACACAGACGATTGCTTCTAATAAGAAGTATGTGATATGCTTTGTGTTCACAACATGTATTGGCCATTGGGGGACGGGCGGTCATCCGAATACGCTGTAAGGATGCGAAGAGGCATCCTATATCAGCAAGGACTAGATGTCCCACCAGTAGCTCATCCAAGAGAACTCTCAAGTTAAGTGTGCTCAGGCTAGAGCAGCCATCAGATGGGTGACTGGATGGGAAGTTGTGTTGATGTTAAATTAACTGATAGGATGGGTCATATCAGTCAAATGCCCGAAATGACCCGTACCCTCAGCTAATTTAACCTCGAGGTCCTTGTTTTTATCTTTATTTTATTTTTTAACATATGTTAAAGAAGGTCTACCGCATTACTTTTTGACAATGTGTATACGTGCATACAGTTGATCCATCCAAGCTATTTGTGGTGGAATAAGCCGTGTGTGTTGTGGGCAAACGCTTGCTAGTGTACAACCGTTTGTGGTTGATGAATTCATCACCGACGGGTTCCCTAGTGTGCTCCGTGTTCATCTCATCATCATCTACTTCTTGTCCTACCTCAATGTTCCTTTATATTGTAAGTTTCCATTAATTGATGGCATTCTATGAACACGCCACTGTTTCCCACCATTTCACACCTGTTTCCCGCCACCTAGCAATATTGCACATAAACCTAGGCGCGGCACGACGCACGGAGGCAACAAGCGCAGACTGTAGCATACCCACCTTTTCCAAGCATGCCAATGCACCAAAGCGCCGCCTCTGCCATCAACCTCGTCGACGAGGAAAACCAGAAGGCGCCACGGCCCGTCGAGGCCACGACGCTCCCCGGCAATGCGAAGGACGACGCCATGATGCGCGTCATTGCCAGGGTTGAGCAGACCTTTGGCGCATGGCCCTTCAGCGCTGCGGATCAAGATAGGCATGTCAGCACCGAGAGGCTACAGCTCGCCGCACGACATGATCGATGGCGCGCCGCAGAGCAAGCTAGGCGCGTCCGCGCCGATAGGCTGCGGCTCGCCGCATGGCGAGAGCGTTGGAGTGCCGCAGAGCGAGAAGCGCGGTGGTCCGCATAGCAAGAGAGGATCCATCGGCGCTTGCCTGCTGTTGACAGGGCGTCGCGGCTGGGTACATGTCCTATTAATACCCCCATTCCTCGCCAGGAGTGGGCACAGGCCCTCTACACTGTACTTGCACCAGAGGCCGGCCACACCGTACTTGCACCGGACGCCCACCGCGCCGTTCGCATGGGTCGTGCCGTTCGCCTTGTCCACGACCCGCTCGATGCCAACGCGCTGGCCGGTAGGCTCGACCGCCTCCTTGGCCCAGGTATCCACCTGGGCGCAGTAGAGGAACATGCCGTCACATCCTCAAGGTGGTGATCTCCGATGAAATAGCCAACTTGGAGCTCGAGATCACGCTCCAGATGTAACACGAGCGTGTCGACCGCTTGGACGAATTCCTGCACAAGTTTAGGCAGAGCCAAGAGCTACCGTAGGCAAGGGCTGCTGGTCATGCTCTCATGGATGCGTTTTATTTTGTTGAGTCATTTCTACGTGGATAGCTATGTATTCACAGCAATCATAGTATTGCTCTGTTTCAATGTGTGTACTCTATTTTCCATTATTATATGTTCTGTTTCAATGTGTGTTTGTATGCTTTCCATTCTATATATGTCGATGATAACAGATAGATTCAAATTATTATACAAAAACAGATAGAAAATGAAATTCATAATATATATAATATTAATTGTTCATTAGTTCATCATAGAATATATATAATATCATCACATATACGTGATGATACTCATCTACTAGGTACAATGCATAAAATTGAAAACAAACAATACTAAAACAAATAATCCCTCCCGGGGTCAGTATTCCGGCATCCCCTCGCCAGCATCTCCCTGGTGCATGGCGTCTTCCGAGAGCGGAGGCAGTACTCCACCTCCTCCGCCTCGCAGCGCTTGACATGCCAATCTGCCTCTTGCAGGCGGACGCGTGCGAATGATCTTGCCATTTTGTTGGGCGCCCACCCGAGCTCCTCGTCGGTGGCACGCTGGAGCTTATCGGCCCAGCTCTATGCGGCGACGAGGCGCTTAGCGCCTCTAGCCTTCCTCGCGAAGTACCCGTCTTCGTACACCTCCTCCGCACGACGACACGACCGCCCCCAAAGCTGCACCGCCTCCTTTTTCCAGGCGACATCACAGGCTTCACAGGCCGCATGGTACCTGGCATCCTTCTCCGCCATCTTCTTCTTGAATGCCACTTGTCTGGCTTTCTCAGCCGGCGGCTACGACTTCCAAAGACAAAGATCGTACTGGCCCCAAAACCAATCCAAAGTTGGGGGGGTCCGGTGCAACCTCGTCCGGCGGCGCGTAGGTGTCCTCGTTGCTGCTCTTCGAGTGAGCATCCTCAGGGGGGGCGACTCCTCATCGGCACGTGGGCAGACCGGCAGCGCCATGGCAGAGATTTGAGAGAGATAGAGAGAGAGAGGGCGAGCAAGGGGAGGATCTAGATGAGAATACAGGCGGGACGACGTGAGCAAGGTAGTATTTATTGGCGACCGGAATCTAGATCGACGGGAATAGTACACGCGCCGGTCGCCGGAATTTACGAGAACTGTAGTGTGAATTACACACGATTCCCGCAGCAAAATCCGTGTGTGAACATAATAGCTGACGGTTCCCAATGCAGAATCGTGTCTGACTAATAAAGCCCGCCACTCACCTTCCAAACCTCGAGGCACGAAATAGAGTGCTAATCGTGTGGTGCCGGTTGTCTTGCTAGATTTTACATTTTCTTTTTTGAACACCATATATTTACATCGTCTGATGATTTTTTAGCTCACACACAAGTACACAAATATAGTTTTTCAAACCGTTATGGTTAGCCGTTGCATGTAGATGTAGCTCAAATTTGAATTACGGTCATTAAATGGCTAGAAAATCACTTAAATGTCTTCAAAAGGTCAAATGACCCCTGAAATTTTCTAAATTTTCACATGATAGTTGTATTAGTGCACTTCACACGTAGAAAAAAAGTTGAAGGCCGTAAGAGGAAGCTATCTGCCGTTCGTCATCAAACATGCATTGTTCCCTTCTCGGAACCACAAGCCTTCTAGTGAGTTGCTCCGGTTTGTGAGGGGTGTGTGTCCAAACTTTCGTCAAATAGACCAATTTTTCTACCACATCATCTTGATGGCATGACATTACATCAAGCAAGGTTTCATGTTTTTCTGATCATTTTTTAATTTTTTGGAATAAAAATGCCATGGCACACCATGCATGTACATGTGTCCATGCCGTGAGACCAATATGTTTGAAAATTCCTTCTAATTTACTTCACATGGAATTAACTCACACACAAGTACACAAATATTATTTTTCAAACCGTTATGGTTAGCCATTGCATGTACATCTAGTTCAAATTTGAATTACGGTCATTAAATGGCTAGGAAATCACTTAAATGTCTTCAAAAGGTCAAATGACCCCTGAAATTTTCCAAATTTTCACATGACAGTTTGTATCAGTGCACATTACACGTCAAAAAAAATTGTAGGCCGTAGGAGGAAGCTATCTACCGTTCGTCATCAAACATGCATTGTTCCCTCTTAGAACCACGCGCCTTCTAGTGAGTTGCTCCGGTTTGTGAGGGGTGTTTGTCCAAACTTTCGTCAAGCAAGTCAATTCTTGTACCACATCATCTTGGTGGCATGACATTACATCAAGCAAGGTTTCATGTTTTCCTGACCATTTTTCAAATTTTTGGAATAAAAATGCCATGGCATTCCATGCATGTACATGTGTCCATGCCGTGAGACCAATTTTTTTGAAAATTCCTTCTAATTTACTTCACATGGAATTAACTCGCACACAAGTACACAAATAAGATTTTTCAAACCGTTATGGTTAGCCGTTGCATGTACATATAGTTCAAATTTGAATTACAGTCATTAAATGACTAGGAAATCAATTAAATGTCGTCAAAAGGTCAAATGACCCCTAAAATTTTCCCAATTTTCACATGACAGTTTGTATCAGTGCACATTACACGTAGAAAATTTTTGAAGGCCGTAAGAGGAAGCTATCTGCCGTTCGTCATCAAACATGCATTATTCGCTCTCGGAACCACGAGCCTTCTAGTGAGTTGCTCCAGTTTGTGAGGGGTGTGTGTCCAAGCTTTCTTCAAGCAAGCCAATTTTTGTACCACATCATCTTGGGGGCATGACATTACATCAAGCAAGGTTTCATGTTTTTCTGATCATTTATTAATTTTTTGGAATAAAAATGCCATGGCACTCCATGCATGTACATGTGTCCATGCCGTGAGACCAATATGTTTGAAAATTCCTTCTAATTTACTGCACATGGAATTAACTCGCACACAAGTACACAAATATGATTTTTCAAACCATTATGGTTAGCTGTTGCATGTACATCTAGTTCAAATTTGAATTACGGTCATTAAATGGCTAGGAAATCACTTAAATGTCTTCAAAAGGTCAAATGACCCCTAAAATTTTCCAATTTTTCACATGATAATTTGTATCAGTGCAAATTACACGTAGAAATTTTTTGAAGGCCATAAGAGGAAGCTATCTACCGTTCGTCATCAAATATGCATTGTTCCCTCTTGGGATCACGAGCCTTCGAGTGAGTTGCTCCAGTTTGTGAGGGGTGTGTGTCCAAACTTTCATCAAATAGGCCATTTTTTGTAACACATCATCTTGGTGGCATGACATTACATCAAGCAAGGTTTCATGTTTTCCTGATCATTTTCTAAATTTTTGCAATTAAAATGCCATGGCACTCCATGCATGTACATGTGTCCATGCCGTGAGACCAATATGTTTGAAAATTCCTTCTAATTTACTGCACATGGAATTAACTCGCACACAAGTACACAAATATGATTTTTCAAACCATTATGGTTAGCCGTTGTATGTACATCTAGTTCAAATTAGAATTACGGTCATTAAATGGCTAGGAAATCACTTAAATGTCTCCAAAAGGTCAAATGACCACTGGAATTTTCCAATTTTTCACATGACAGTTTGTATCAATGCAAATTACACATAGAAGTTTTTTGAAGGCTGTAAGAGGAAGCTATCTACCATTCGTCATCAAACATGCATTGTTCCCTCTCGGAACCACGGCCCTTCTAGTGAGTCGCTCCGGTTTGTGAGGGGCGTGTGTCCAAACTTTCGTCAAACAGGCCAATTTTTGTACCACATCATCTTGGTGGCATGACATTACATCAAGCAAAGTTTCATGTTTTCCTGATCATTTTTTAATATTTTGGAATTAAAATGCCATGGCACTCCATGCGTGTGTCCATGCCATGAGACCAATATGTTTGAACATTCCTTCTAATTTGCTGCACATAGAATTAACTCGCACACAAGTACACAAACATGATTTTTAAACCGTTGTGGTTAGCCGCTGCATGTATATCTAGTTCAAATTTCAATTACGGTCATTAAATGGCTAGAAAATCACTTAAATGTCTTCAAAAGGTCAAATGACCCCTGAAATTTTCCAAATTTTCACATGACAGTTAGTATCAGTGCACATTACACGTAGAAATTTTTTGAAGGCCGTAAGAGGAAGCTATCTGCCATTCGTCAGCAAACATGCATTGTTCCCTCTCGGAACCACGAGCCTTCTAGTGAGTTGCTCCGGTTTGTGAGGGGTGTGTGTCCAAGCTTTCGTCAAACAATCCAATTTTTGTACCACATCATCTTGGTGGTATGACATTACCTCAAGCAAGTTTCATGTTTTTAATTTTTTGGAAATTAAATGCCATGGCACTCCATGCTTAATTGTGTCATAGCCGTTAGACCAATATGTTTGAAAATTCCTTCCAATTTACCGGACGTTGAATTAAATCACACACAAGTACAGAAAATATGACTTTTCAAACCGGTTTGGTTAGCTGCTGCATGTACATGTAGTTCAAATTTCAATTACGACCATTAAATGGCTAGAAAATCACTTAAATGTCTTAAAAGGTCAAATGACCCCAGAAATTTTCCAAAATTTGACATGACAGTTGTATTAGTACTACAAATTTTTTCGTACATTTAAAACACCATCCATTTCCACTTTACTCCAAATTCGTCTTTCACAGCTAATAAAAAATATCAACAACATCACACACAATTGTTTTGTAGCTAATAAAAAATCTGTGTCTATTTAAGTCTTCCTCCTTAAGCTTCACCGGCTCGTCTGCCCCAGTGCCGGCACCCCTCGAATCCACAAATCCTGATCCCCATTCCCACACCCCCTTCTTGCAAATATGATGCCATGGAAACGCTTCGTGAAGGCCCGTACGACGGCCGCGCCCCCCCGAGCACCGCCGCCTGCGCTGAGAGCGCGGCTGCCTGCGCTGAGAGCGTGGCCGCCTACACCGAGAGTGCCGCCGCATCCGCATTGAGTGCGGCCGCTTCCGCCAAGAGGGTGTCTACGGCAGCCGAGACGGCTACAGCTACTACTGCGACGGCGAATGCAAACGCCGATAGCGCTCGAGCTGCCGTCCGTGCCGCCGATGTCGCCCTGGCCTGGGTCGAGGCCATCCACGCCAAG
Organism: Triticum aestivum; assembly: GCF_018294505.1. Taxonomy (NCBI): domain Eukaryota; kingdom Viridiplantae; phylum Streptophyta; class Magnoliopsida; order Poales; family Poaceae; genus Triticum; species Triticum aestivum. The sequence continues at coordinate 180,955,699 of NC_057807.1, read as the reverse complement.
ATATTCCAAGCCACCTCAGAATCTAGCATGCAACCAACGTCCGAAAAGGCAGCGGTGGCCATGGAGCACCTACTTCCTCATGAGGTCGTCGAGCGGGAGCTGGAGATGCAGGAGGCGGCGGAGATCGAGGAGCGCTGGGAGGAGGAGTTGCACGTGGCCCAGGTCGAGGTAGAGAAGAGTCTATCCGTCGAGGAATCGGCTGTGGACTACCAACGCGAGCTCTAGCGCAGCTACTACTACAAGTACCACAACCTTGAGGGCGGCGCCAGGGACGAGGACGAGGACGCGGTCGACTTCAGCAGGGGGGACGCGGAGTCCACCAATGGCGGCATGTCACCAGGACAAGTCATCCACATCTCATCTCACACTGGCGATGCATAGGCCGGCGCGGCGGCGGATTTGTTAAAATTATTCGTACTTAGGCTTTGTTTTTAATGGTGGTCTTTTGTTAGAGCAATGTTTAGGTGAACTGTCTCTGTTTAATTACTAAAATTGCTCGATTCAGTAAGTCTGGTCTGTGTGCTGTATGTTGTTTTGTGTGCCCAAATTAGCAAGCGATGTTAAATTATGCAATGACATACGTAGGGAAATTTCCACCAAAATTTCAATTATCAAACTCATCCCATGCGCGTTAAGAAGAAGAATTGTTTGCGATGCACACTATCATTCAAAGTCAATGGTATCCGGCGGCACCGCGCGCAAAGTTTCCCTCCACATTTCAAATTTTTTGCCTACCGCCGAAATATCTACCCCCCTCCCCATCCCCTTTTCTCCCCGACCACAAGTCACATTTCCCCTGTTTCCCCCTTCCTTCCTTCCTAAGCTATAGCCGCTTCCTCGCTTGCTTCCTCGCTCTTGCCGTCTCTCATCCTACCGTCGGGGTTGCCATGGTCTTCTTCAAAGACCTCTCCAGCGGTTCCTCCTCCAACGACGACTCCTTCACCGCCCGGGTATGCCTCTCTTCTCTCTCTTGGGCTAGGACTTTGAATGAAGGATTTTTACCCAACGGTCGATTTGATTCATTTCTTCCTCTTGTAGTTCCCTAGGACCATAAGTTGCAACGAATGGAGCAGGGTGGCTGAAGATCTGTCTGCTCGTTGTTACCATTAATCTCCATGCGTGAAGCTAGTTACGTTTGAATCTATGGACAGTGGGAGGAAGTTTCTAGCATGTGCAGAGAAGGTTAGACCCCTCTTTCGTTGTTACAAATCATTTGTTAGATGTGATCCAGACAATGTCACGGTCCCAACCCATTCATACCACACCTTCAACCAAATGCATCCTAAGACAATGTCACAGTTTGTACCTAGTATCTAAAAATGTTGCCATCTCATCAGTGGTGCCATTAGAAAATTATTTGGCACCGCTTCAGCAGTTTGTGAAGCCAACTTGTCCACACATCCGAGCAGCCAAGCAGTAAAATACTAAATCTTTATGGCACAAAGGAACTGGGCGTCGGAGCAACTAGGTGCTCCGGAGTTTGGGTCCCTGAATTTTTTCCGCTGCATCGGCTCGCCAGTGTAGGACACCGGTGCGAGATGTAGCAAGAGTTGTCTTTACACCGGTTTTGGCATAGTGGACGCCTTAGTGCTATTAGTTCTATGTTACTAAAGTTGTGCATGTACACACCTGTTAGTATCAATTTGCTGTCATCCAAACACTGTCGCTATGCTGTTGCAGTTATATTTACCTTCCTCTTAAAATGTTCAATTTACTATTTATAGTACATGAGTAAGAACTTGCAGCGTTTTTGTAGTTAATTATAGCTTCTGATGTTTCAGAATTTGGTTGTTGTGTCAGTAGCAATTAATTCATTTGCACTTTGATCTTTTTGAGAAGATATGTCATAATTAACCTGTTTCTTCAGTTTTTTAAAATAAGTATTGGTGATTTTCTATGTTGCTATAAACCCATTTTCCCTACAATTGTTACTGATCTAGTTTTAAATATTATAGGATGAACGAAAGTGTCCTTACTTGGAATGGGTTGATCAAGAGTGGCCATAGTCTTTGAAGATGTGCCTAGCAAAGCTCTGGAGCATGTATCAGGAAGAGAACATAGGTAGGCTTAGAGATAGTGTTGTCAACGCTGAAGAATATTTGAAGATGCGTGATAAAAAGAGGAAGGTGGAGAATGAGCTCAGATTTTTTAAATCAGACTTTGCTAAGATGGTGTTGGCGAAGGAGGAGGCACTTTCCCAGTTGGCCAGTGCAAAACAAGTTCTTATTGAACTGAAAGCAAAGGTGGACAAGGCGAGCCTGGATGATCTTGATTAGTGAAATTAATATATTATTCTAATATTGTTCTTATGAAGTTGAACTATCTATATGCTCTACTATGCCGTTTTCCGGTAGCTATCGTACTGTGATGTTAAAATATATCTATGTGCCTGATATGAAATTGGCAAACAGCTGTTCGATATGAAATGCGAATTTTCGTAATATTGGAATTATTAATTGTAAACTAATAAAACTGTGAAATGGGTCATGGAACTTTGCAAACGGTTCTAGAAGTAAAGCGCTTGTGATGGATAGCCCAATGCCACACATTTTCTTCATCAAATCGTCTGTGATGTAGTTGATAAAAGCAAACGGTTAACCAAGGTAGAGCATGTGTGATAGTTACACGTATCACACACGAGCCTATACATAAACCTATGTGGAACGTACATACGAACAGAAACATTTTCCCTAGATTGACTATGTGGGATGTACATAAGAACGGAAACATATTCCTTGGATTGACTGTGTGTGATATACATACCTACAGAAATGTATTTCTGGGATTTACCGTGTGGGATGTACATGCCTACAGATATGTTTTCTGGGATTCACCGTGTGGGATGTACATACCTACGGAAATGATTGGGTTTCCATGGGTCACCCGATCACACACGAACTCATCTGGTGTCCCAGGAGGGCCTATCCCCGACGATTTCTGGGTCGTGTGGGAACGACCCCCTATCTCCCACACTCACTTGGTGACGGTTCCAAATGCTGTCGCGGAAAGGGGTTTAACACCGTTTGTATATCGCCGACGCGGATGAGTGCCTGCTGCTATAAAGTGTACAACACTACAGTTGGAGGAACTACTTCAACGTGTTGCACCAGATATCGCTCTAAAGGTGGATGTAGGCCAATATGGCAACATGAGTTCAATCCAGAACTCCCAGAGCACAAGAACTACTCCATGATCTGAGATAAGAACACCAAGTACTATTATACGCAGTGGGGGTACATAGTCTGGTTACAAACTAGATGAGAGGACCTCTATTTATATTAGGGAATGGCTAGAACACTCTAGAAAACATTACTTTAGATTCACCATTCTACTCATAGCTAGAAGACTCTAGAAAACTGTAGCCAGGGTTAAGAAAAGAAAAGAAATACTAGAATACAATAAAAGTATCTAGAAGTAGCCAAACAATTTTTACATATGATTATATTTTTATTTTCCTCATCTATTGTTCATCATCATTCTTCCCCGGTTGTTTGGAACTCGCCCTCGAGTTATTTTCATAGAGCGCTTCTTCTGGATGGTAAAGGGTCAAGTCGGCAAGTGTCGGATATACCCATGTTGCTTGGAAGATCTATCACATAATCATTATCATTTATCTTCCTCATGATAGAAAAGGGCCCATACTTTCGCTGCCTAAGCTTCGGTTTAACACCTAAAGGCAGTCTCTCTTTTTGGAGGTAGACCATCATCTTGTCACCAACTTGGAATGATTTCTGCCTCCTTTTGTAGTCAGCAAGTTGTTTATATTTCTTATTTTGTGCTTCCAAAACACCACGAATCTCTTCAAATAACTCAGTGTAATTATTAGCAAAGGACAATGCTAGTTTTGGGTTTCCCTTTGATGGTAGCTTCACCAGGTCCACCACATGTGTTGGAACTCTAGTGTAGACGATGGAAAAAGGACTCCTTCCTGTGGATCTATGCTTGGAGTTATTGTAGGAGAAGTTTGCAAGAGATAAAGCCAAATCCCATTGCCACTTTCTTTCTCCACAGATGCAAAGGATTAGAATACTGATGTCTACTACACAACTTATTCTTGTAGACTCGTGTTGGGCCTCCAAGTGCAGAGTTTTTTAGGACAATAGAAATTTCCCCTCAAGTGGATGACCTAAGGTTTATCAATCTGTGAGAGACGTACGATGAAGATGGTCTCTTTGAAACAACCCTGCAATCAAATACAAGAGATCTTTTCTGTCCCCAACAAACCAAATACAATGGTACATTGTATAGGTGCACTAGTTCATCGAAGAGATGGTGATACAAGTGTAGTATGGATAGTACATATAGGTTTTTGTAATATGAAAATAAAAAAACCAGCAAGGTAGCAAGTGAGAAAATGGAGCACAAATGATATTGCAATGCTTGAAAACAAGGCCTAGGGTTCGTACTTTCACTAGTGCAATCTCTCAATAGTGCTAACATAATTGAATCATATAACAATCCCTCATCGTGAGACAAAAAATCACTACAAAGTTCTTATCTAGCGGATAATATAAGACGAAATTGTTTGTAGGGCACGAAACCACCTCAAAGTTATCCTTTCCGATCAATATATTGGGCTATTCCTATAAGTGTCACAAACAATGATGAGGACATCAATACCATTGTTACACCCACCGCACCTGCTACTATACATACTGGACCAAGTACTAGAGCTCGCGCACGCCAATTAAATTACCAGGTACTTTCATTTCTTGGTAATGATTCTAATGTTCATGAGAATATGATGCTTCCTAAATTGGATACATTTGTTTTGCTTACAAATGAAAGGCCTAGCTTGGAGATGGATGGACATTGGAGCAAGAACAAGAATGGAGATGATGGCATGCACAAGGGAAACAAGAACGGAGTTTCAAGTAATGAATTCTGGACTTTGAAGCCACCGTAATGAGTGCATGAAGGCTTGGACGAAATATACAAGATTCCACTTCACAAATTTCGGCTAGAGGCTATTATAGGTGTCGCGTCACATTATTATTGGGCCATGCCCATGTAATTTCAAAATACATAAGTATAGGCTGATTTTAGAGTACGTATGTGTGGGTAAACAAAGTTAGGGTTGGTTTCGGACCCCTCCTAGAAGGGGTCACAAAATTCCCCCTTCTCCTCCATATATACAACCCTTATGGCGTTGTTTAGACTTTGGGTTTTGTTTAGATTAAAAGTTCGCCATAGCTGCAACTTCGCGTACTTCGTTTGTGTCCAACGACCAGACCAAGGCGTCACAGAATCCCACTTTCATCAATAAAGCTTTTCTCTTATATTTGCAATATCTCGATTGCAATCTTAGTTTCTTGCTTGTTCTTTGTTTGCCCACAGGAAATATACCCTCGTGGTCAGGTTGATCGGGCTCCGGCGTGGTCAATAACCCCTCGGAAGTTGGTTTAGCGATTGCTAAGGCACGATTCTTCGTACGTACGTTCGTAGTCAGATCGTCAAAGTCGACTCCCACAGAAAAAGATAGCTATCCCATCAAAACATCAGGACACCTTCGCCTCTATCAAGTGGTATCAGATTTCCAGGTTGCTCGGTGAGATTTTACAGTTTTAAGTAGTTTAGACCGAGTCCGTTCTTCATACCTACAGTCCACGTAAAAGCCAAAAATAAATTAGGATTAGTTTATCATATCCTAACCAATCTGAGCCTTTGCATAATCTTTTTAGGGTTTTTCATTGTTGAATTTGCGCTTGCATCGTCGTGTCTAGTTGCTGGTCTTAGTGTCTAGTCCTTTATAGTTTCGAGTTCTATTCACAAGTTGTCACGCCACCGCCGCACCATCGTCATCACCACTGCCATATACCACATCGTCATCACCGCTGCCATATACCACATATTCACCGCCATCACGATAATCCGAGTCCACCTCCATCACAGATTCTCCACCAGTCCGTGTTACACCACCCTACATATATCCGCCACCAGTCCGAATTTCCACCAGATTCATCTCCGCCACCAGTCCTAGTCTGAGTCCAGTATTTGTTTCTTTGTTTTCGGTTTCCAAATCATGCCATACTCCGAGTCGTGAACAAGTCGGATTCCGCAACTTTCGTGCCACCCACAGAAGAAAAATAGTTCCAGTTTAAAAAGAACTAAGTCTGGAAAATCCTGGCTAGGTAGTTTTTAGACCATTTGTAGACTTTGTCGAATTTTTTTTGTTGCGGAGCAAAAAAAGCGGGGAAAAAGTGCAAAAAAGTGAAAAAAAGAAAAAAAGAGATTCAGAGTGTGCTCCTCCCTTGTTTACATGCAGTGCTGTGATTTTGTTAGTGTTCTAGGCTCGCGTCTCTAGCACGGTCTAGCATAGGACTAGCACAATACCGTCGTTGAGCATGTATTCAACTTTGCATCTCTGAATTGATTATTGCTGACCCTTTTTGCTACCATATTATAAGCCTTCCCAGCTCCTAAAATATCTACATCGTGCGTTTGACCCTCCCTGGTAATCACTCTATCCAAGCTTTGAGAGTTTTTGACTACAACGGTTGCTTATCTGATACGACCAGTACCGGTCGTACCAATGACAAAGACGACATACAAGCTACCTCTCATGATCAAGTTGACGTATGTGTGTTGATATATTTATGCGGAAGCTGCAATGACGAAGAACTAGTTATGGTGCAAAATAGATGGTGTGCGGGTCAAGCGGAGACTGAGGCATTTATTTCAAGAGATAAACAAACAAGTAACATTAATCCCTGTGAAGAAACTAGATCCTACACATACATGTTTGGAGGAAAGGTGTACACGTACAAGAATTATGATAGTTGTTATGTCCATGGCTACGTGAGCGAGATGGCTGGATGGAGATACTATTATCAAGGAGGCCAATTAATTAAAGTTGAGGATCTATGTATTGCATGTACGTGGTTTAGATGGCAGGTGCAAGAAATCATATTTCTGTTCCTATTTTTGCCACGCAAGGAACATGCGAGAGGACATGTACGTGATGTAGGTCAGCTCTCTCTCAAGGACATTGGATGGGGCCCACCTACAGCCAAAGTAAAGACGGTGCATCAATTAGAGAGAGTCCAAGTCGGTTTAGGTAATATAGATATTCGTACTGTGTTTTTGTTTAAGAAAGAGATAGCATGCGTTAGGAAAGAGGAGTCCATCAAATTTGTTTTCCAAGTTGGTCTAGCAAGTCCGGCTACTACAAATAGCCATGATACATTAATTGTAAAATAGGTTATTTTTTTATGAAATAGACACGATGTGTTTTTCAGGGTAGACACCCGTATCAAGTTTTTGAGGGATCTTTAGAAAATCTCTGTGTTGCAATTTCTCTTTGTGGAAATTATTTTGCGCGTGAGTACCTTCGTTGAGATTGGTTTTCTCGTGCTGGGCCGCAAGGTTCAAACCCTCTACTTCGTGTACATCGCGTGCGTGGGTGAGAGGTTGCTACTGCTGGTGGTGGAGTGTCGTGAAAGGTCGGGCCGCAACAACCGATCAGATCTCACCATCGAGGTTCGGTCTTTATCAGGTGGTATTCAGAGCAAGGTTGTTCACGACACTGTGCAGAAGATGACTGGTTTATCATGGAAGCTAAGCTATGGATTTCAATTGCAGGAGGAAGGCCGATGGGATGGACTTTTTCATACTCGTGTTGTTGTACAAGAGAGATCATGTGCTATGACAATCGACCACATGAGTTTGATCAACGCGGCAAGCATCGAGATGGTGGAGAAGTTGGAACTACCGACGACACCACGCCCACAACCATACTCGTTCCGTTGGTGTCATGAAGAGCTCAGTGTCACACATCAGACCGAGGTACCGTTTTTGTTGGGAAAATATTTTTGCACGGTTTTGTGTGACGTGATACCGGCACCGATGGTTTCATGTCATTTATTGTTGGGCAAGCCATGGTACAAAGAGCACGATGTTGCCTATGATTGTCAAACACACATATATACTGCCAAGAAGGGTAAGAAGTACGACCTCGTGCCCATGGGCGAGGATCATTTCATCGCTTGGAGGAGCGACCATCAGAAAAATATAAGAGAACAGGAAGATGCAAAAAAGAACATGGTTGAACATACTAAAAATTCTGTGGTCACTGTTCAATCAATACATGAAAATATTGCTCAAGAAATTGAGTCAAAACCGAGGACGGTTTTGCTTCAAGGGGGAGAGGATGATACGACCAGTACCGGTTGTACCAATGACAAAGACGACATACAAGCTGCCTCTCATGATCAAGTTGATGTATGTGTGTCGATATATTTATGCGGAAGCTGCAATGATGAAGAACTAGTTGTGGTGCAAAATACATGGTGTGCGGGTCAAGCGGAGACTGAGGCGTTTATTTCAGGAGATAAACAAACAAGTAACATTAATCCCTGTGAAGAAACTAGATCCTGCACGTACATGTTTGGAGGAAAGGTGTACACGTACAAGAATTATAATAGTTGTTATGTCCATGGCTATGTGAGCGAGATGGCTGGATGGAGATACTATTATCAAGGAGACCAATTAATTAAAGTTGAGGATCTATGTATTGCATGTACGTGGTTTAGATGGCAGGTGCAAGAAATCATATTTCTGTTCCTATTTTTGCCACGCAAGGAACATGCGAGAGGACATGTACGTGATGTAGATCAGCTCTCTCTGAAGGACATTGGATGGGGCCCACCTACAGCCAAAGTAAAGACGGTGCATCAATTAGAGAGAGTCCAAGTCGGTTTAGGTAATATAGATATTCGTACTGTGTTTTTGTTTAAGAAAGAGATAGCATGCGTTAGGAAAGAGGAGTCCATCAAATTTGTTTTCCAAGTTGGTCTAGCAAGTCCGGCTACTACAAATAGCCATGATACGTTAATTGTAAAACAGATTATTTTTTTATGAAATAGACACGATGTATTTTTTAGGGTAGACACCCGTATCAAGTTTTTGAGGGATCTTTAGAAAATCTCTGTGTTGCGATTTCTCTTTGTGGAAATTGTTTTGCGCGTGAGTACCTTCGTCGAGATTGGTTTTCTCGTGCTGGGCCGCAAGGTTCAAAACCTCTACTTCGTGTACATCGCGTGCATGGGCGAGAGGTTGCTACTGCTGGTGGTGGAGTGTCGTGAAAGGTCGGGCCGCAACAACCGATCAGATCTCACCATCGAGGTTCGGTCTATATCATTATAACCACTTGCTGCTGGGTAAGAATTGGTAAGAATTTGAGATTTGCTTGATGGATTTGTGCCACACTACCACTTTCTAGTAGTCTGTAGGATCATATTCTTGTGTGTTTCTATTGCTGCTAACCATGGCAGGACCACAAGCCAACGAGATTGACTGGGAGAATATGACGAAGAAAGAGCTTCGTGATAAATTTCAGCAAATGTTGAGTCAACAAGTGGAAGACGTCAAGGCCAGCTTTGGAAAGGCACTGGAGAGGATTGATGACGTTGAGAAGATAATTAACACCAAGTTCGATGAAGTACTCGCGCGTGTTCCACAACCACCACCTGCATCTGCTACACCATTATAACAACAACAACCACCTCCACATCACGAAATAGCCCTTCGCTGAGTGGGTCGTGTTCCTCTTGAGCCAGGAAAAAATTCTCGTGCCACTGCTACTGCTGTTGATGCTTCTGTAGCTCCTACTGCTACTGCAAAGGTGGAGGACCATTATGAGGATGAGGTTGATCAAAATTAGGACTACATGAAACCACCTACACCACCACCACCAGGTCGACCTCATGCATGTAATCGCAATGGTAGGGCTCCAGCACCACCTCAGGTACGAGATTATGACCATATTCCTAAACTAAAATTGAATATCCCACCGTTTGATGGTAGATACATTCCTGATGTATATCTTACTTGGGAGTTAGAAACTGAACAACGTTTTACATGTTTACAATATCTTGAGGAAAGACGTGTTATTGCTACTGTTTGTGAATTCACTAGTTTTGCTTCTGTTTGATGGTTTGAACATTGTAGCTTATATCCCTACTACTTGGGCTGCTTTGAAAACCGCTATGCGTACTCATTGGGTTCCACCTTATTATCAATGTGAAGTACTTCAAAAGTTACAGCGTTTAAGACAAGGAAAAAATTCTATAGAAGAATATTATCAGGAACTACAAACTGGCATGATTAGATGTGGTATTGTTGAGGATAATGAATCTATGCTTACAAGTTTTATGGGTGGATTAAATAATGAGATTCAGACCATTCTAGAGTATAAGGAGTAGAATATCACTCGTTTATTCCATCTTGCTTGCAAAGCTGAACGTGAAGTGCAAGATCGATAGGCATTGGCGCGAACTAATTTTTCTGTAGGTCGATCTTCATCATGGACACCACATAAATCCTCTACTTCCACACGTCCTACTGCAGCAGCACTGACCTCAGCTGCCAATTCCAACTAAGATACAAGAAAACAGGCACCACCACCACCATCTGCCAGGAGTACACCTTCTGGGCCTGCCCAGAGCTCTTCTTCATCCATGGCATCAACAGGGCACACACATGATATTATTTGTCATCGTTGTAAGGGAAGAGGTCATTATGCAAGAGAATGCCAATCTCCGCGTGTTATGATTGCTACTGAGGATGGTGGGTATGAGTCCGCTAGTGACTACGATGATGCTACTTTGGCTCTTATTACAAGTGAAGAACATGGTGGAGATGCTTCTGATCATGAGACGCAATACATGGCTGCTGAAGATGCTGACAGGTATGAAATTTTAGTTGCTCAATGTGTTTTGATTGTGTAGTTCACAGAAGCTGAGCAAAATTAGAGGCATAATTTGTTCCATACAAAGGGAGTTGTCAAGGAACATTCTGTTCGCGTCATCATAGATGGAGGGAGCTGCAACAACTTGGCTAGCATGGAGATGGTGGATAAGCTATCTCTCACCACAAGACCACATCCACATCCTTACTACATCCAATAGTTCAACAACAGCGGCAAGGTTAAGGAAACACGTACTGTTCATGTGCATTTTAGTATCTCTACATATGCTGATTCTATTGATTGTGATGTGGTACCCATGCAAGCATGTTCCTTATTACTTGGTAGACCATGGCAATTTGATAAAAATTCTATACACCATGGTAGAAACAATCAGTATACTCTTGTTCACAAGGATAAACATATTACTTTGCTTCCTATGTCTCCTGATTCCATTTTGAATGATGATATTAATAGAGCTAATAAAGAAAAATAGGAGAAAGTGAAAATCAGACTGTAGCAAAAAAAATTGAACAACAAATGAAGCCTAATAATAAACCATCTAGTGTTGCTTCTGAAATTAAATTGAGAAGTCATGTTTACTTCCCACCATATCTGATATTGATGAGCTAGATTTTAGAAAATATGTTTGCTCTGCTTTTGTGTGCAAAGAGGCATTATTTTCATTCGAGGATGTGCCATCCTCTTTGCCTCCTGCTGTCACTAACATTTTGCAGGAGTTTGCTGACGTCTTTCCAAAAGACGTGCCAACAGGATTACCACCTATTCGAGGGATTGAGCATCAGATTGACTTAATTCCCGGTGCTTCGCTGCCAAACCGTGCGCCATACCGTACCAATCCAAAGGAGATGAAGGAGATTATGCGTCAAGTACATGAGCTGGTCAACAAAGGTTATATACGTGAATCTCTTAGTCCTTGTGTTGTTCGTATTATATTAGTGCCAAAAAAGGGTGGAACATGACATATGTGTGTTGATTGTAGAGGCATTAGTAATATTACTAGTCGTTATCATCATCCTATTCCTAGGCTAGATGATATGCTTGATGAATTGAGTGGCTCTACAATATTCTCCAAAGTTGATTTGCGTAGTGGATACTATCAAATTCGTATGAAATTGGGAGATGAATGGAAAACAACATTTAAAACTAAGTTTGGTTTATATGAGTGGTTAGTCATGCCTTTTGGGTTAACTAATGCACCTAGTACTTTCATGAGATTAATGAATGAATTTTTACATGCTTTCATTGGATGATTTGTGGTAGTCTATTTTGATGATATACTGATTTATAGCAAATCTTTGGAAGAACATTTGGAAGATTTACGTGATGTTTTTATTGCTCTACGTGATGCATGTTTGTTCGGTAACCTTGGGAAGTGCACCTTTGCACCAACCGCGTGTCTTTTCTTGGCTATGTTATTACTCCATAGGGAATTGAAGTTGATAAAGCCAAGATTGAAGCTATTGAGAGTTGGTCGCAACCCAAAACAGTCACACAAGTGAGGAGTTTTCTTGGACTCGCTTGTTTCTATAGGTGTTCTATGAGAGATTTTAGCAGCATTACTACACCTCTCAATGAGCTTACAAAGAAGGATGTGCCTTTTGTTTGGGGTACCGCACAGGAAGAAGCCTTCACGGTATTGAAAGATAAGTTGACACACACTCATTTACTCCAACTTCCTGACTTTTGAGCTTGAATGTGATGCTACTGGAATTGGATTAGGAGGTGTGTTATTACAAGATGGCAAATCTGTTGCATACTTTTCTGAAAAATTGAGTTGGCCTAGTCTGAACTATTATACTTATGATAAAGAATTATATGCTCTTGTTTGGACGTTAGAAACATGGCAACATTATTTATGGCGCAAAGAACTTGTTATACATTCTGATCATGAATCTTTGAAACACCTTAAAAGTCAAGCAAAACTGAACGTTAGACATGCTAAATGGGTTGAATTCATTGAGACTTTCCCTTATGTCATTAAACACAAGAAGGGTAAAGATAATGTTATTGCTGATGCATTGTCTCATCGTTATACTATGCTTTCACAACTTGACTTTAACATATTTGGTTTGGAGACCATAAAAGATCAATATGTGCATGATGCTAAATTTAAAGATGTATTGCAAAATTGTAAAGAAGGGAGAACATGGAACAAGTTTGTCGTTAACAACGGATTTGCGTTTCGTTCTAACAAGATATGCATTCCAGCTAGCCCCGTTCGTCTTTTGTTGTTGCAGGAGGCACATGGAGGAGGATTAATGGGACACTTTGGCGTGAAGAAGACGGAGGATGTACTTGCTACACATTTCTTTTGGCCAAAGATGAGACGGGATGTTGAGCGTTTTGTTGCTCGCTGCACTACATGTTAAAAAGCTAAGTCACGACTCAATCCTCATGGTTTATATATGCCTTTGCCTGTACCTAGTGTTCCTTGGGAGGATATATCTATGGACTTTGTTTTAGGTTTACCTCGAACAAAGAAGGGGAGGGATAGTATATTTGTTGTTGTGGATAGATTCGAAAATGGCACACTTCATACCATGTCATAAAAGCGATGATGCTACTAATGTTGCTGATTTGTTCTTTCGTGAAATTATTCGCTTGCATGGTGTGCCAAATACCATTTTTTCAGATCATGATACTAAATTTCTTAGCCACTTTTGGAGATGTTTAAGGGCTAAGTTGGGGACTAAACTGTTTTTTAGTACTACTTGTCATCCCCAAACCGATTGACAAACTGATGTAGTCAATAGAACATTGTCTACTATGCTTAGGGCTGTTTTAAAAAATAACAAGAAAATGTGGGAAGAATGCTTGCCTCATATTGAATTTGCTTATAATCATTCGCTGCATTCTACTAGTAAGATGTGCCCTTTTGAAACTGTGTATGGTTTCGTACCTCGTGCACCTGTTGATTTGTTGCCTCTTCCATCTTCGGAGAAGGTTAATTTTGATGCTAAACAATGTGCTGAATTGATCTTAAAAATGCATGAGTTAACTAAGGAAAACATTGAGCATATGATGCTAAATATAAACTTGCTAGAGAGAAGGGTAGAAAACATATTGTGTTTGCACGTGGAGATCTTGTTTGGTTACATTTGCGTAAGGATAGATTTCCTGATTTTTACAAATCGAAGCTATTGCCACGTGCTGATGGTCCTTTAAGGTGTTAGAGAAAATAAATGATAATGCATATAAACTTGAGCTGCCTGCAGATTTTGGGGTAAGTCCCACTTTTAACATTGCAGATTTGAAGCATTATTTGCTTGAGGAAGATGAGTCGAGGACAACTTCATTTCAAGAAGGGGAGGATGATGAGGACATCGATACCATTGTTACACCCACTACCCCTGCTACTATACATACTGGACCAATTACTAGAGCTAGCGCACGCCAATTAAATTACCAGGTACTTTCGTTTCTTGGTAATGATTCTAATGTTCATGAGAATATGATGCTGCCTAAATTGGAAACATTTGTTTTGCTTACATATGAAGGGCCTAACTTGGAGATGGATGAACATTGGAGCAAGAACAAGCATGGAGATGATGGCATGCGCAAGGGAAACAAGAACGGAGTTTCAAGTGATGATTTCAGGACTTTGAAGCCATCATAATGAGTGCATGAAAGCTTGGACAAAATATACAAGACGCCACCTCACAAATTTCATCCAAAGGCTATTATAGGTGCCGCGTCACCTTATTATTGGGCCAGGCCTATGTAATTTCGAAATACATAGGTATAGGCTGTTTTTGGAGTCCGTATGTGTGGGAAACAAAGTTAGGGTTGGTTTCAGACCCCTCCTACAAGGGGTCACGAAATCCCCCCTACTCCTCCATATATATAGCCCTTAGGGCGTCGTTTAGACTTTGGTTTTGTTTAGATTAAAAGTTCACCATAGCTGCAACTTTGCGTACTTCGTTTGTGTCCAACGACCAGATCAAGGTGTCACGGAACCCTACTTTCATCAGTAAAGCTTTCCTCTTATATTCGCAATATCCCGAGTGCAGTCTTAGTTTCTTGCTTGTTCTTTGTTTGCTCGCAGGAAATAGACCCTCGTGGTTAGGTTGATCATGCTCCGGTGTGGTCAATAACCCCTCGGAAGTTGGTTTAGCGATTGCTAAGGTGCGACATCTTCGAACGTTCATAGTCGGATCGTCAAAGTCAACTCCCACAGAAAATGATAGCTATCTCATCGAAACATCGGGACATCTTCGCCTCTATCAAACAACCCTAGAGTTCATACTAAAATAACACCATATGATACACATCAACCAACTCTAATGTCACCTAGATACTCCAATGTCAGCACAAGTATCCATGAGTTTATTATTTGATATGCATCAAACAACTTCAGATTCATAATATTCAATCCAACACAAAGGACTTCAAAGAGTGCCCAAGATTTCTATCGGTGAAAGTAGGACGAAAACGTGCATCAACCCCTATGCGTAGAATACTCCATTGTCACCACGGGTATCCACATGCAAGACATATATCAAGTGTTCTCAAATCCAAAATATTCAAAACGATAATAGTGAAACCTCAAAGGTAAAAACTCTTCATCACAACAAGATAGAGAGGGAGAAATACCATATGATCCAACTATACTAACAAAGATTATGGTACATCAAGATCGTGCCAAATCAAGAACACAAGAGAGAGAGAGAGAGAGAGAGAGAGAGAGAGATCAAGATCAAACACATAGCTACTGGTATATACCCTCAACACCAAGTGTGAACTACTCCCTCCTCATCATGGAGACCACCGGGATGATGAAGATGGCCTCATGATTTCTCCCTCCGGCAGGGTGCCACAACAAGGCTCAAGATGGGATCTCTTTGGTACGGAGGCTTGCGGTGGTGGAGTCAAAGTTCTAGGGTTATTTCTGGGGGTTTCCCTATTTATAAGAATTTTTAGAGTTGGAATCACGCGAAAAGGAGCTAAGATGGGCCCACAAGCCACCAGGCCACGACCACCCCCTCAGGCGCGCCTTGGTGTCTTGTGGGAGCCTCATGTCTCTTCTGTACCTCCCACGATGCTTCGGGGGTCTCTTTTGTTCCAAAAAATCATCAAAAAGTTTCGCTACATTTGTACTTCATTTGATATGGATTTTCTAGAAAAACAAAAACAAGTAGAAAACATCAACTGGCACTGGGCACTTGGTCAATATGTTAGTCCATGAAAATCATATAAAAGCTGTATAAAAGTGTACCAATATCATACAAATTATAATAAACATGGCATGAATACTTCATAAATTATACATACATTGGAGACGTACCAAATACCCAAAAACTTGTTCACCACTTTCATTTGTCCATCTGTTTGTGGATGTCACAACCCTAGTTCAGTAATGCACTTGGGTTAGATCGGCATGTTGCATCATGTCTAAATTTCTTTTAAACTTGAAATGGGGATTGTTCAAACCCTAGCACCAGATCAAATCAAATAGGTTCAACCTAAAATAATCTTCAATGAACCCAAAATGCCTTTGGAAATGTTCATGATTTTTGATAAAGGTGAAAACCTCTGCCAAAAATGATGAGCATATTTCTTGGCCATTTATGGATTTTTGAATTAAGTCATATTGTATTTGAATTGGGGCATTTAAATTCTATAAATATTTTAAATGCTCTAATAATTCTGAAAATAGTTGAGGGCTGTTGGGAATAATCCAGTATGTGCCCACAATTTATTTCAGGATTTTATAAAGTGAATTAGTATTTTACTAAATCCAAAAAACAAAGACAGAAAATAGAAAACATTAATAAAAGGAGAGAGAGAGAGAGGTTACCCGTGGCTTACCTATGTAGCGCACCAACGGTCCAGCACTGTAGCTGGCCGGCCCAACCCACCACCGCCTCCTCCCCCATCGTCTTCCTCCTCTGCCAGGAGGACGAGAGCGTGCCCGCCGCGCGCGTGCACACGCTGGCCAGCTCCTGCTTGCCGCTTCTCCCTGGACGACCTTAGGGGCACCACGCAGCCCCCCTGGAACCCCCTCGCTCATTCTCTCGTCCCCATCCCCTCCTCTGGTCCCCTCCCCTGCACCGCCCGAGCGCAGTCATTGCCGTCGCGCGCCATTGCCGCAGCCACCGCCTTCCCCTCGTCCCTCTGCCGTGCCCGAAAGCTCCGCCTCAACGTCCTTGTCCTCTGCACCAAGCCAAGCGACGCCGGAAGCCCTAGAACACCGCCATCACCGTCTTCTTCAACCTCGGTCCGCTGAGATCGCCGCCGACCGTGCGCCCGCTCCGTTGCTTCCCTGATCTCGCCGAGACCACCGCTGCACTCCCTGTGAGCTTCTCCTTCGATCCCCTCTCCCCTCTTGCTCGTTTGCGCCATGTAGTCACCGCCCTCTTCGAGCCCGAGAGCACTCCACCTCCGGCCATGTCGCCGCCGCGGCCACAGCTGCTGCCACACGCGTCCAAGCGCATCGCCGCATTTAGCATGCTCCCAGGAGCCGAGCGCACCCCTCCGCTAGCCCTGCCGTGCCCCCTAACGTCGAACCCGAGCTCGCCCGAACTCCGGTCGCCGCCACGAGCTCGACTCCGGCGAGCTCACTCCACCCCAGCTCCTCCCGTTTGCTCTATCAGCTGCGCGCGAGCCCCAGCTACTCGTAGGACTAAACCGAGGTCGATTTGGTACAGGCCTCCTCCGCCCCAGTTTTCTCTCGATCTGGAACCATGCGGCATCACTGACCATTTCCCCTCTCTTCCCCACTCCTTTTGCAGCCTAGAACGGCCGGAACCATCGACGCCCGAAGCACCTCCGCCGCGTGACCTCGTCGCCGGCGAACCAGGCTGCTCTGGCGATCATCTCCACCACCACCCGAACGGCGACATCCTCCTGAGTCCAACGGTGCCGCCCGCTCGACCTGCCGTGCCCTGTAGCGTCGCCGGTGAGCTCGCCGACCCCTCTGGTCGCGAGGTTGGAGATGACAGGCAGGCCTCGCCTATCAGCCTATCCCCTCCCTCGCCTCTCTCTCTCTCGCTGAGGCCCGGGCCCCGCCCGTCAGGTTTGAAAACCTGGCGCGCGCACGCCGGCTTGCCTGGGCTAGATCCCCTCTGGGCCTGCTGCACAGTGGCCTTCCTGGCCTAGTTGCATAGTGCCCTTTTTCCTTTCCTTTTTCTGTCACTTTTCCAAAAATTCCACATGATAGAATATTTATCCAAATGCAATAATTCCAGCTCCTAAAATCTTAGAATAATCTCACCTATTTATTGATGTAACTCTCATACACATCCATTACACTTTTCTGCACTGTTCAAATTTAAATTCAAATTTGAACAATAAGATCCCTATTTAAAATCCACTACTCTGTCCCCCTAACTCCAAATCAAGAACTAAGAATTTTTCCCTTCTTAGTTTTCCTCCTAGTATTTTACAAAAATAAGTTGACATTTTTCTGAGCACTTTGACTTTTCTGTTTTCATTATTGTCTTATTTTTCCATTATTTTCTTGCGACGATTAGATCCCGTATTTGACAAATTGCTGAAGAATAAGAAGGAGGAGAAGGATTTGAAGACCTCGAAGAACAAGCCAATCAAGGCAAGCAGCCCTTTGACCATGACACCCCTCTTGTTCATCGGTACCTTTTTCCGATTGCATGATGATGAAATATGATGGTGGTAAACTTGTTTTGAACCACCACATGATGCATACCCCTACTTATGACTTTACCTTGTTCATGATTGCATTGTCAAGAGACTAGTTGATGCATAATGATGCATGTGTACCATGAACTCTTCGTGGTTACACTCTTTTGAAAACCGTATCGGGTGCCCCTAATGCCCTTGCGAGATGTTGAACTAAGGTCACCACTTGAGGAAGAAGTGGTGTACCGAAGAGAGCTTTTGGTGTGTGTGTGTGTGTGTGTGTGTGTGTAAAATGATGGATTAGATTTATGATAAATTCGTCATGGTTTACCTCGATGATATTCTTATTTACTCGAAGAACGAGGAAGAGCATGCCGTACATCTTAGACTTGTGTTAGAAAAACTCAAAGAGCGCCGTTTTTATGCCAAGTTCTCCAAGTGCAAATTTTGGTTGCCAGAAGTGACCTACCTAGGCCACGTAATTTCTGGTAAGGGCATTGCTATCAATCCCAAGAGAGTTCAGGTCGTTCTTGATTGGACTCCACCTAAAACAGTTAAACAAGTTAGGAGTTTCCTTGGTCTAGCCAGTTATTGTCGCCGCTTTGTTGAAAACTTCTCCAAAGTGGCGGAACCCCTCACGGAACTTCTCAAGAAAGATAAAAAGTTTGAGTGGTCCCCACAATGTGAGTAGAGCTTTTAGGAACTGAAAAGACACCTGACTTCTGCTCCCATACTTGTGCCACCTGATTTCACTAAGGACTTTGTTATCTACTATGATGCCTCATGACTGGGACTAGGTTGCATTCTTATGCAGGATCGTCATATGATTGCCTATGCATCTCGATAGTTGCATCCACATGAGGAGAATTATCCTACACATGATCTAGAGCTTGCAGTCGTAGTCTATGCACTCAAGACTTGGCGACATTACCTTATTGGTAAACATTGCGAGATCTACACTGATCACCAGAGTCTCAAGTATATCTTTACCCAACCAGATTTGAACCTTAGGCAAAGACATTGGTTGGAGGTAATCTCAGATTATGATCTAGGGATTACTTCCACCCCAGGCAAAGCCAATGTTATGGCTGATGCGCTAAGTCGTAAGTCCTATTGCAACAATCTCATGTTGCAGCAGGGCCAACCACTTCTCCATGAGGAATTTTGTAAGCTTAACCTTCACATTGCTCCTCACGGATTCACCTCTACCTTGGTGGCGAAACCTACTCTTGTGGATCATGTCATAGAATCCCAGAAGCATGATACAGGGATTACCCGGATCAAGAGAAACATTGCCAAGGGTATTGCTGGTAGTTTCTCTATAGATGATCGAGGTGTTGTTTTCTTTGGGAACCGCCTAGTGGTCCCCAAGAAGCAACATCTTCGGCAACTGATCCTTAAGGATGCACATGAATCTCCTCTCACAATTCATCCCGGCAGTACTAAGATGTATCAGGCCCTACACCACAGGTTCTGGTGGACTAGGATGAAGAGACATATTGCTCAGTTCATTGCTAACTGTGATGTTTGTCATCGCGTTATGGCAGTGCATCAGAAACCTGCTGGCACCCTTTAGCCTTTAGCTATTCCTGAATGGAAATGGGATAAAGTTGGTATGGGCATCAACACCTGCTTTCCCAGGACTAAGAGAGGGAATAATGCTATCTTCGTAGTCATTGATCATCTCTCCAAAGTGGCTCACTTCCTACCTGTTCGAGAGAGTATCACTGCTAGTCAGCTCGGTGACTTATATATTTCTTGAATAGTGTCACTTCATGGTGTTCCACTAGAGATCAATTCATACCGTGGTAGTCTTTTAACTTCTCATTTCTGGGAGAGTTTCCAAACTGCCATGGGAACCCATCTTTCCTTCAGTACCGCTTTCCACCCTCAGTCGAGTGGTCAGGTGGAAAGGGTCAACCAAATTCTTGAAGACATGCTTAGAGCTTGCGTTATCTCATCCAGTATGGATTGGGAGAAATTTCTTCCTTTCGCCGAGTTTGCTTATAACAATAGCTATCAATCCAGTCTCAAGAAAGCTCCTTTCGAGATTCTTTATGGAAGAAGATGTCGAACACCTTTGAACTAGTCAGAAACCGGCGAAAGACAATTCTTTGGACCGGACATGATCCAGGAGGCAGAGGAGCAAGTTCGCATCATTCATGAGAACTTGAAAACCGCCCAGTCTCGTCAGAAGAGTTAGTATGATCGTAATCATAAGGATATAACTTATGAAGTTGGTGACAAAGCTTACCTTCGGGTTACCCCTTTGAAGGGTACCCATCGTTTCGGTATCATGGGCAAGTTGGCTCTTTGTTACGTTGGTCCTTTTCGCATTCTCGCTAAATGATGAGAGGTTGCCTACCAGTTGGAACTACCCGCACATCTTTCCAGAGTGCATGATGTCTTCCACGTCTCTCAACTCAGGCGTTGCTTCTCGGATCCTATCCGCGGAGTGGACCACGAAACGCTTGATCTCCAAGATAACCTCACATACCGAGAGTACCTGGTTCGCATTCTTGATCAGGCAGAGCGTGTCACCCCATGTCAGAACATCAAGTTTCTCAAGGTTCAGTGGTCTCATCATTCCGAGAGAGAAGCTACTTAGGAGCGAGAAGATTGTCTTCGTCTGGAATATCCCACTTTCTTTCCGTCGACCCCTGAATCTCGTGACGAGATTCCTTCAAGTGGGGGCGAATTGTCACATCCCTAGTTATGGTATGCTCAAGGCTAGCTAGTCATGTGTGCATCATGTTTAAATTTCATTTAAATTTGAATTGAGGATTTGTGAAACCCTCAAAAATCATTTTTGGAAATGACCCAGATAAAAATTGCGCCAAAAAGGTCCAAGAAAATGTTCATGTTGCTCTCTGGAAATATTGGTCAGAGGTAAAATTCAAACCAATATTTTTAGGAGATCATAAATATTTAGTTTGGCCATTTTGAATTAATCCAGTAATTATTTGCGTTGGATAAATATTTTTTATATACATAAAATATTGTCCAATAATTTTGTTAGTTCTTGAGGAGCTCTGGAATAATCCAAATAGTTCTTACAAAAATTGACAGAAGAAAATAAATTAGTTTAGCATTATGTTTTAAATCAGAAACAAATGTCAGAAAATAGAAAAGAAAATAAAGAAGAAACTTACCTGTGTAGCCAACACTGTGCAGCCTGGCCTGGTCCAGCGGCCCAGCAGGCCGGCCCAGCTGACTGGCAACGCCATTCGTCGTCCTCCTGGCGCCAGGAGGATAATGGGCACGCGGTCACTGCCCGCGCACATGTGCGCCACCTCCTGCCTGCCCGCGTGACCTCCCCCTCGACGCCCTGGCCGTCCCAAACGTCGCCACACGACCCCCCCAGGCCTCTCTCACTCTCTCTCGCTCTTCCCCCTCCCCTGGATCTCTCCCTCTCCCCACGATCGAGCGTTGCCGTTGCCGCAGCTTGTCGCCGTTGTAGCTACCGCCTTCCCCTCGCCCTCTCCCTGTGTCTGAAAGCTCCGCGCCGTCGCTTGCTACCTCTCCGTCGAGCCGGGCGATGCGGGAACCCGGGAGAGCCGCCATCGATGTCGTCTTCAGCTCCGGCCACCGGAGATCGCCCTTGCCGTTCTGCTCGCTTCTGATCTTCCCCGAGCTTGCTATCGACTCCGCTGGAACCGCTGTGAGCCCTGCCGTCGTTTCCCCCTCTCTATCTCGTCATTATCGCGCCGTGGCTCCATTCCCCACCACAGACATAGCTCCTTGCTGCCGTCCATGTCGCCGATGTCGCGCTAGCCGCCGTAGCTCGCGCCCGCGCACGCCAACGCGCTCAGCAGCCCCTCCGCAAGCCAACGCCGCTAACCGTAGCTCCTACTGTGCACCGCACCACTGTGCACGCACCTGGCCGTGCTCCAACCGCCGCCTCGAGCTCGTTTCCGATGAGCGCCCACACCCCTGCAGCCTCCCGCTTGCTTCAAACGACGCGGCCGAGCCCCAGCTCCTCGCTCGTTGTCTCTGCCGTCCAAATGGTCACTGGAGGGTATTTACCGAGCCCCTCCGCCGCGTTCGGCCTCGCCGGCGGCTAAACGCCGGCAACTTGACTGAGTTTGACCCCCTAGTTGACCAGATTTGACCCGTGTGGGTCAATGACAGGTGGGGCCCGGCTCTGACTAAGCTATAGTTAGGTTAGTGTTAGTACTAATTAATCCCTGTTAACTAACTGTGACACAGACATGTGGACTCCACACGTCAGGTTTGACCGGGTCAACGTTGTTGACCTGCTGCCGCTGGCATGACGCAGGGTTGATGCAGTTTATTCTTTTTCTGGTTTTGAAATAAACCAGGAAAATTCTGAAAATGTTATAAACTTCAAAAATTCATAGAATTTCAACCGTAGCTTAGATTGAAATAAATTATATATGCAAAATTATCAAAAAAATTCAATCTATCCACCTGTACTAGTTTCATGCATGACAAACCAACTTATATCTACTATATAGGTGAAAAAATATAAATGGCATTTATAAGAGCTTATTTTGGAGTTGCATTTGAACCTTTGGTTCAAATGGACTTCAACCAAATGAATGCTAGTGCATTAGCTCAAACAATATCACATATTCATGCCATGTTCATGCATCATATTGTTGCATATGCTTGTGTATTGATTGTCGACACCTTCCTTCTCGATAGGTCCTGCTCCGGGGAGTGCTCTAGAGTACCTGTCTGTGGAGCAGTGCCCCCTGTTGATCTACCAGGCAAGAAAACCCCCTTGTTCATTCCGATACAATCCTATTCTCTCGCTCCTGCTCTCAGCTATTGCATTAGGACAACAACGATTCAACTGCTACTTTATGCTGCGGTAGCTGAACCCATTCCTTTGCATGACCTGTCATTGCCACAGTATAATAGTTGAAACCCAATAGCATGTGTAGGTTGATTGAAGCTATGTTGTGTTCCTACCATGCCATGCCTGCTATTGCTTAGAGTGTGTCAGGTCAGATTCATTGGGAATGAATTGGAGTGCAGTGCTATGTTCTGATGTTGAGAGTGAAGTGTGTGAACATGATTTGGTAAAGGTAGCGGTGAGAGGCCATGTAGGAGTACATGGTGGGTTGTCTCACTGGAACCGTCCTTAAGCACTGAGTTCTGTGTATGATTGTCCAATGACAAGATACTACCAAACATTGGGTTCCGGTAACTCGACCCCTCTCGACTTATTAACCAACTTGATCTCTATCCAGGAGTCGCAACTAGTTTCTGGTGTTTGTAGGCAGTGTTATTCTTCTACCAAGCGGCACCCGGTAGGGTGGGCTTGGGACAGACTAGGCACACGTGGCACGGTGTACTAAGTGGCACCCGGTTGGTGGGCTTGGGAACCCTGCTCACATTGTTTGGGGCCGTGATGGAAACCTTGTCCGGACTCCCTTGCGGATTGAACCCAAATAAGCGATAAACCTGGACTAGGGTCTTGCATGGTTAGTAAGGTCGTGGCCGACACCCTCGCCAGGCTTCCGCTTGAAGGTTGCCGAGATACATGACGTGTACATGGCAATAAGTGCCGAGAGTGTGTGTGAATAATTAGACCCCTGCAGGGTTAACATGATCTACTCGAATAGCCGGGTCCGCGGATATGGACTTCTTGGAAGCTTACGTGGTACATACACAACTTGAAGTGGATACTCTAAAATGCTCAAGACAAGTGTTATTGCTATGGATGGCCTTCTCGTAGGGAGACCAGGATGAATCCATAGTAGTGTATTGTGTGGAGATTAGTGGACTCGTGTGCGCTATCTCACCTCAAAGAAGTTACTTGTAGTCATAGAACAGGACAGCCACTGGGTCAAAGCTGGCTTGCTGCAACTAAACCCCACATTGCCTTCTTGATACAAATGCATGTATGGTAGGATCTGATGCAAGTCTTGCTGAGTACCTTTGTACTCACGTTGCTTAATTTATGTTTTTGCAACGGAGACTTCGGTCTTACTAGTGTTCTCGCGGACTTCGACAAGTAGCTTGTACCTCAGCTACGATCTTGATCGGATGTTGTAGATAGTCAGGCTCCTCAGCCTTTTTCATTTGCAGTTGCCTATACTCAGACATGTTATGCTTCCGCCTGTTACTTGTATGCTTTGAATGTTGGGTTATGTGACCCCTGTTTTTAATAAATGCTATGATGGGTCTTCCGAGTCTTTATCTATATGACTTGTTGAGTTATGCTGTGATTCCATGTTGTGCAGCACATACTTGCATGTTATGTGTACGTGTAATGTGTATTGCTATGTGTGGGATCCGACAACCTAGTTGTTTATTCTTGGTAGCCTCTCTTATGGGAAAATGTCACCTAGTGCTTCCACTGAGCCATGGTAGCTTACTACTGCTCTGGAACACTTAGGCTGGCCGGCATGTGTCCTTCTTCGTTCCTGTGTCTGTCCCTTCGGGGAAATGTCACATGTTGTTCCTTTAAGTCCTTGTAGCTTGCTACGACTTGGGTTCATACGTTGTTGATCGACACTTTCGTTGCTGGGTCATGTATGCCTGTTCCTGTAAGTTTGTGCCACTTTGAGTTTAAGCTAGTCATGTCGGCCCGGGTTCTCTGTCATATGGATGCTAGCGACACAACCATATACATGAGTCAAAAGGCACAAACGGTCCCGGGCCAGGTAAGGTGGCACCCATAGGAATACCATGCGTGAGGCCGCAAAGTGATATGAGGTGTTAGATGCTAGATTGGTGTGACTTAGGATCAGGGTCCCAACAGATGAGGTGTTGCTTGATGGTCTACATGCTCAATATGCTTAGTGATATTGATCCAAAGCCGTCAACCACTTTCTCATTCCAAATATGTCCAAAACCTAAACTCAAACTCGGCCCCAGCGATATTTCCTATCCGACGCCATCGAGTTCATATGACATAGCCACAGCCAAAAACCATAACAGTTCGGTCACATTGATACGGATCTCGGTCTCACCGAGATGGCCTTGCAAACTCTCTATTTCCTATTGCAAATGTTTCAGTTTCATCAAAATTGCGATCGGTCACACCGAGTTGGCTTGACATCTTCTCTATTACCTTATTGCTTCACTTCGGTCTCACCGTGTTGATGCAATCGATGCTGCCGAGTTGATGTTTGCCCTAAGCCCTAGCACATCAGTCCCACCGATTTGTTCTAGTCGGTCCCACCGAGATTCCTAACACTCACATTTTGAACTGAATTGGTCTCACCGGGTTCTTCTATTTAGTCTGACCCAGTTGGGTCAAATGTGTGTAATGGTTGGATTTTGTGTGGAGGCTATATATACCCCTCCACCCCCTTCTCCATATTTGAGAGTGCCATCAGAACGTGCCTACACTTCGAGCATACATTTTTTGAGAGAGAACCACCTACTCATGTGTTGAGATCAAGATATTCCAATCCCACCACAAGATTCTTGATTTCTAGCCTTCCCCAAGTTGCTTTCCACTCAAATCATCTTCCCACCATATCCAAATCTGTGTCAGAGAGTTGAGTGTTGGGGATACTATCATTTGAAGGACAAGAGCAAGGAGTTCATCATCAACAACACATCTATTACCTTTTGGAGAGTGGTGTCTCCTAGATTGGTTAGGTGTCGATTGGGAGCCTCCGACAAGATTGTGGAGTTGAACCAAGAAGTTAGTAAGGGCAAGGAGATCACCTACTTAGTGAAGATCTACCCGAGTGAGGCAAGCCCTTCGTGGGCGATGACCATGGTGGGATAGAAAAGGTTGCTTCTTCGTGGACCCTTCATGGGCGGAGCCCTTCGTGGACTCGCGCAACCTTTACTCTTCGTGGGTTGAAGTCTCCTTCAACGTGGATGTACGATAGCACCACCTATCAGAACCACGCCAAAAATCTTCGTGTCTTCATTGCGTTTGCAAACTCCAGTCCCATCCCTTTACTTTCTTGCAGTTAGCATGCTTTACTCTTTCCGCTCGTCATACTCTTGTCGTGCTTGCTTGAAATGTATTGTGAATGCTTGAACTTGTGCTAAAACTCCACCTTTCAATTGGTATCAGAGCATTGGTATCCATTGCTTTGGTTTAATTGCCATTGGAGGGAGATGGATGAGTCTACGATCAGGAGTATTGGACGTAGAGTGCCTATTCTTGATGAATAGTTCTATAATTCTTGGAAGAATGAGATGCTTGAGATTTTCAATGAATATAATTTGAACAAGTATATTATCAGCCCTTATGTGCCCCCATAGATCCTTTGCATCCTACCCTCGATGAGTATCTTGACATGACCCGCAATCTTAGAACAATTGATCTTATCATGAGAGGATTGCCTAGATATTTGCTTGTGTGCTTGCCTACATTTGAATGTGCTTATACTACATGGAAATATCATGAGGAGCGCTTTCAAAACTATTCCTTGGAAAATCTAGATAAGATTCTTCAAAAGTACATTAGTTTTTGAAAATACGGATACTAGTGATCCTAAATTTGGATATTGTCCATTTGAGCTTCATGACCTTATGCGTGCCAAAGGAGATGTTGGAGTCATTAGTGGCATCATTTCACAAACATTGTCATGGTCATAAATCTAATGAATCACTCTCTGTAGGTGATGATCATTCACATGATGATGTTGAACATGGATATTATGTTGAGGATGATGATAGTGAATTTGATATCGATAAGTCAATGAGATACTTTCATCTTATGGCTAAACTTCGCGGTTACATGGCCGGAGGAAAGGAATGGGTTCTAGATAGTGGACGTACTAATCATATGGCCGGAGATAAGGACATGTTTTGTGAGCTTGCTGAGAACGACGGTCCTCGCAAGTATGTCAGTTTTGGTGACAACTCCAAGGGTAAGGTAGTTCGCCTTGGTAAGGTGGCCATCTCCCATGATAGTTCTATCCAAAACGTTATGCTGGTTGAATCTCTTGGTTATAATCTACTTTCCGTATCTAGACTAGCTGACTTCGGTTTCAATGTTCTATCTATCAAAGTAGATTGCCAGGTGTTTCGAAGAGATAATCATAATATGGTCTTTACCGGTATACATAGAGGTGACCTATACGTTGTTGATTTCACTAAGAAAGCTCAACCTCGAACTTGCTTAATTGCCAAATCTTCTAAGGGTTGGTTATGGCATAGAAGGTTAGTTCACGTGGGCATGCGAAATATTGATAAGCTTGTTGAAGGTGATCATATCCTTGGTGTTAAAGATGCCATATTTGAACAGGATAGACTTTGCAGTGATTGTCAAGCAGGAAAACAGGTTGAAGGAAGTCATCTCGTGAAGAACATCATAACCACGGGAAGACCGCTTGAGCTACTTCATATGGATCTTTTCGGACCCAACACCTACAAGAGTTCTGGTGGTAACTCATTCGGTTTGGTCGTTGTTGATCACTTTTCAAGATTTACGTGTGTGTTCTTTCTAGATGAAAAATCGGAGGTCCAAAAGATCTTCAAGAACTTCGCTATGCCCAATACCAATTTGAAGTGAAGATAAAGAAGGTTCGAAGCGACAATGGAACGGAGTTCAAGAACGCTAATGTGGATACCTTTCTTGACGAAGAAGGGATTTCGCATGAATTCTCGGCTACGTACACGCCTCAACAAAATGGAGTTGTTGAGAGGAAGAATCGGACACTTCTTGAGATGGCAAGAACGATGCTTGATGAATAAAGATGGCAAGACACTTTTAGGGGGAAGTGGTTGAGACAGCTTGTCATGCTATGAATCGACTATATCTTCACAAGCTTCTCGGCAAAACGGCATACGAGATTCTCACCGGTAACAAAACCCAAATTGGATAATTTCGAGTATTTGGCTCAAAGTGTTACATTCTTGATAAGCATCATCGCTCGAAATTTGCTCCTAAATCTCATGAAGATTTCCTACTCGGTTATGGCTCAAACTCTCACACTTACCGTGTCTACAACAATTTCACCCGAAAGGTTGAAGAGATGGCAGATGTGAAGTTTGATAATCTAACGGCTCACAAGTAGAGCAATTGCCAATTGATGTAGGAGACGACGATCCTTCGGAAGCAATCCAAGATTTGCCCATTGGCAAGATTCACACAACGAAGGTGAAGGCAAGTACTTCATCCGTGCAAGTGGAAGCCCCAACTTCACATCAAGGTGAACCACAAGTTGAGTTGGAGGCATCTACAAGTGGATCTCGTCAAGACGGAGGAAATGAGGAAGTACAACAAGAAGAACCACCTCGACCTCCCTCTCCACCTCCATAAGAGAACGACAATGCCAAAAACAATGAAGAAAGATAGGAAGAAGAAGACAATGAAGAGGAAGTTCCACCTCAACCCAAACAAAAGCTCTCACGAGTTAAGCTAGAGGCACAAGAGACCACCCCGTCGAACAAATCCTTGATGATATTCAAACCGGGAGAATCACTCGCTCTAAAACTTGTTTAGCTAACTTTTGTGAACACTACTCATT
The DNA here is from genome assembly GCF_018294505.1 of Triticum aestivum. Classification (NCBI taxonomy): domain Eukaryota; kingdom Viridiplantae; phylum Streptophyta; class Magnoliopsida; order Poales; family Poaceae; genus Triticum; species Triticum aestivum. Next base: position 180,926,977 of record NC_057807.1, on the reverse strand, counting down.
CATTTCTAGTATTTAACCTATGAGGGTTGAAGACGTTCTTGAGGATCCGAATTGGGTGAATGCTATGCACGAAGAGCTACACAACTTCGAGAGGAATCAAGTGTGGACATTGGTTTAAAAGCCCGATGACAATCACAATGTCATTCGAACCAAATGGGTGTTTCAAAATAACAAAGATGAAGATGGACAAGTTGTATGCAACAAGGCCCGTCTCATCTCTCAAGGCTGCACTCAAGTCAAAGGTATGGACTATGGTGAGACATATGCCCCCATTGCCAGACTTGAGTCCATACGCATCTTACTTGCTTATGCCAACCACCATGACATCCCCTTATACCAAATGGACATCCAAATTGCTTTTCGTAATGGAGAAATTGAGGAGGAAGTGTATGTTAAACAACCTCCTAGATTTGTGAATCCCGAGAAACCTAATCATGTTTACAAACTTCACAAAGCTCTTTATGGTCCTAAACAAGCTCCTAGAGCATGGTATACATGCTTGACCAAGTTCCTTATTGAAAAAGCCTTTGAAATTGGGAAGATTGATTCTACACTTTTTACTTAAAGGGTTAATGGTGAATTATTTGTGTGCCGAATTTATGTGGATGATATCATATTTGGTTCTACTAACACCCATTTTAGTGAAAATCTGGAAGGCTAATGTCGGAGAAGTTTGAGATGTCTATGATGAGTGAACTCAAATTTTTCCTTGGATTACAAATCAAGCAAACTAAGGAAGGTACCTTTGTTTCTCAAACAAAGTATACCAAGGATCTTTTCAAGAAGTTCAACATGCAAGAAAGAAAGGTATGAAAACACCCATGCCTACTAGTGGACATCTTGACTTGACTAACGATGGCAAACTGGTTGACCAAAAAGTTTACATCTCTATGATTGGTTCATTGTTATATCTATATGCCTCCCATCCCGATATTAGGCTAAGTGTGTGCATGTGTGCACGATATCAATTGGCCCCTAAAGAATGTCATCTTAAGGCCGTGAAAAGGATAGTGAGATATTTAATTCATACACCAAACTTTGGCATTTGGTATCTGAAGAGGTCATTGTCGGTGTGAAAACCGGAGGATCTCGGGTAGGGGGTCCCGAACTATGCGTCTAGGCGGATGGTAATAGGAGACAAGGGACACGATGTTTTTACCCAGGTTCGGGCCCTCTCGATGGAGGTAAAACCCTACTCCTGCTTGATTGATATTGATGATATGGGTAGTACAAGAATAGATCTACCACGAGATTAGAGAGGCTAAACCCTAGAAGCTAGCCTATGGTATGATTCTTGTTCGTCCTACGGACTAAAACCCTCCGGTTTATATAGGCACCAAAGAGGGCTAGGGTTACACAGAGTCGGTTACAATGGTAGGAGATCTACATATCCTTATCGCCAAGCTTGCCTTCCACGCCAAGGAAAGTCCCATCCGGACACGGGACGAAGTCTTCAATCTTGTATCTTCATAGTCTAGGAGTCCGGCCAAATATGATAGTTCGGCTATCCGGACACCCCCTAGTCCGGGACTCCCTCAGTAGCCCCTGAACCAGGCTTCAATGGCGACGAGTCTGGCGCGCATATTGTCTTTGGCATTGCAAGGCAGGTTCCTCCTCTGAATACTTCATAGAAGATTTTGAACACAATGATAGTGTCCGGCTCTGCAAAATAAGTTCCACATACCACCGTAGAGAGAATAATAATATTTACAAAAATTCAATCCGCTGACGTATTCCGTGGCGTGAAATCACACCACGGCCAAGCCTTTATTTTTACTGTTCCACTTCAGCGTGTTTAGCGAGGCAGTTTCTTTGGCACGTCTCGTCAAAGCAGAGATCGTGTCCCCTTACTCCGGGATTCTCATCAATACGGGCGTGGGTAACCCGACCATGTCCGTGGGCATGTCTCCTCTATCGAAGGCGAGTCCCGAACGGTCACGGGGGTGGCTCTTGGTATTCAACCTCTTTAGAAAGAGACCAAGGTTGCACTCCCTTCTTTCAATCTCAATCGAATCCGCCCCTCGCCCCGAGTTCCAACACCCAAAGCTCCAGATTCAGGCGCTTCGGACCTTCGATGATGTCCGGCTCCGACCTGCAAGGCTGGTGGATGCCTTCCTCCATTACGGAAGAAGACATGCTAAAGTAAAGAGATGCTAGGTATTTAACCGGTGAAATTTCACATAGGATGCGTGCCCAAGGGCAGGTTATTCACACTTCCAATCCTGGTGAAAGTGTGGTGTTCGCGTCTCACTTCCTTCGGGGGCTAAGCTTCCCGACGGACCCCTTCGTGAGGGGGCTCATGTTTTACTATGGGTTGGAATTTCACGACTTGGATCCGGAGTCCATCCTCCACATCTCATCGTTCATTGTCGTGTGCGAAGCCTTCCTCCGTATTACCCCTCACTTCGGATTGTGGCTCAAGACCTTCAAAGTGGAGCCGAAGATGATCAAGGGGCGACATGCAGAGTGCAGAGGGGCTGTTATAAGCAAGAATGCTGATGCTCCATGGCCCGAGGGCTCTTTTCAAGAGGAGCTCAGTTTATGGCAACAAGAGTGGTTTTATATCACAGCTCCCGGGGGCACCAAATGGGTGGCGCCACCTATATTTTGCTTGGGCCCTCCACCGCGGCTGGCGTCATGGGTCAATAAAGGGCTTGACTAGGGGCCGTCCAAGGACGTGCCCTTGCTGTAGGGCCGCATTTGAGACCTCCTAGAGAGAGAGAGATCACTTTGGTCGTAGTAGCGCAGGTGATGCTGATTCGTCGCATCCTGCCCTGCAGACGTCGCCCCCTTCGCCTATGGGAATTTAACCCGGAGGGACCGCGAACTCTCCAACATTTTATGGGCGCGACGCCCATGGAGATGTACAAGCTTTTCTTCGGATCACAAGAGATGTGTCCGGACTTGACCGAGGACGCAGGTCTAAGCTGCAATCGCCCAGATACTCAAGTAAGTAGCCCTGTACCCGGACACGCTATCCTATATTTATTACAAACTTGCCCTTTAAAAGAACTATCCGTTGAACAGGAGTGGATAGCGAAAGCAAAGTTAATCAGGTGTCTGGCCCCCCTCCCTGAGACCGCGCCGAATCCCGTGTTAACCAGGATGCTGGAGGTTGCGCCTTCGAAAGAAGGTGAAGGGAAAAAAAAGAAGCTACCGCCCCCGCGAAGGAGGCTGTCAGGAAAGGAGGGATCGAGAATCCCTCCATCCAAGGGAAGAAGAGGACCACCTCTGAAGACCCGGAGACCATGGTCTCAAAGCGGGGGAAGAAATCTTCGTTAGAGGGTCCGGTGCCGAGAGATGCCTCGGCCGTTTTATGCCCCCATGGGGATCAACCCTCCACCGAGCCGTAAGTAAAAAGGGGAGTTTTTATTAAAATAAAGGGTATCCCTACCCTATTTCTGATAACCAAAATTTTACCTTGTAGTTCAGATCTGTCTCAGCAGAGCTCATCTTCAGGGGATCTTCGTCCGGAGATGATAGAGAGCGAAACGCCTCCCCCTGCCGTACCGTCTTACGAGGCGGGCGACCCTGAGGTGTCGTCACGGAGGGTTTCTCCGAGTCCGGTGGGGCCGGAAGGTAGTCGTATGTCCCCTCAAAGCCCTCCGCGTCCGGCCTTCGAAAAAGGCCATCGGACGAGTCTGACACCATATGGTGTACGGTCAGAGGAGCTGAAGGATCTGCTTGGGCGAGCGTTTATCTCAGAAGATCACCGTGCGTTAATGGGTATGGTGATTGAAAGGATTTCGTCCACTGAGAGCGGATTGCATGAAGCCGTCAGAAGTTTACTGACAGGTTTTGAGGTACGCAAATGATGTACCTTATGATAGTTCCGCATATAAAATGTGCCCTGTGTAGATAGTAGCCCCTGAGACTCGGTGTGTTGTCAAAAATGACAGCGCGCCGAGGATCATATTCCCAGGTATAATATGTCGCCCTTCCTATGTAGGTGGAGAAGTGTCCGGTGGCTAGCCGGATTGGTGGATTTGCCGAGCTAAAGCGGCAACTTGACGTGGCGGATGCCAACATCACGCTTGTCAATAAGCGTCTTGACGAGTCACAAGGTATGTGATCTCTCTACGGACACCTGGTAAGGGAGCTTGATGCCCGTGCCTCACCACAAGTATGCTTGACGCAGATGGTGCCGCTGCCATGGAGAACCTGCGGGCAGAGCTCGCCCAGGCCAAGGAGCAGGACAGAAAGAGTGACGGGCTGCCTTAAAGGCGGCCGAAGAGCTAAAAGCCGAACAGGCTGCTCACTGCCGAAGCAAGAAGGAGATGTCGGAGATGGCCATGGAGTTGAAGAATGCTGCCGATTGCTGCAAGCTTCTCGAAAAAGAAGATCGGGCGGTACGAGAGGACCTGAAGAAGGCCACTGCCGAGGCCAAGGATGCTCGCTTTGCAACGAGAGCTGTGAAGGAGGAGCTGCGTCAGGCCGGAGATATCGCGGCTGGAAAGCCCTTTCTGCTATGGAGGAAATTCCTGGACCCTAATTATGCTCAGTTGGACCGGCTGTGGAGTGTGGAAGATGCTTATCTGGACTTGGTGGCCAGTGCGGTGGACGCGGCCGAACACTTCCGAGATCAAGAGGATCACGAAACAGGAAAGGTTTTTTGGTCGCAGTTCCATAATCCAGAGCGCCCACTTCCATTAACCGATCGCTTGGCCGAATGGGTGGAGCTGAATAGGTTATCTGGACTTGCCATGAAGGATGTCGTGAGTCTTTTGTGGCCGAAGGGGCCTGAGCCGAAGAGTTATTTTGGCTTGGTACAACAGTTCCTTGGTGCGGTGCCGCATATCAATGCAATGAGGAGGTCGGCATGCATAGAGGGTGCTCGGATGGCTCTTGCCCGTGTCAAGACATTCTGGGCGGAGATGAAGGCCACCGATGTTGCAACCCAAGATTCGGATGGAAGCCGAGTACCTGTCGAGCAATATTTTCAGGAAGTTCTGCCGGGCGCTCGTTTAATAGAGACGCAGTGCTCGAAGGATATTATGTTCGAATGACATGTATTATTGTGAAACAATATTTCGATGAAATATAAAAGCTTTTTATACTTGTGCTTTCAAGAAATAAAACACCTCCTGTGCGGCCGTTAATGTATATTTGTATATAACCTGAAAGATGGCAGTCTTCGGCTTCAGCCCCCACGCATATAATGCGGGGGTGTTTGCAAAAGGCGCATTTTCACACTTGATCCAACGTCTTGGTCCTATAAAGGAGGTGGTAGCGTAGCAAACTAGGCAACCGGACTATAATGCTTTATCACTTTCACTTAGCCATAGGAGTTTGACAATGGGGCTACTATATAGCCCCTAGGGGCACCGCACTCACCTGAATTTGGGGCGCATATGTGCCTGACCGGGAAATGGCCCTTCGTCAATGCGAAGGAATCCTATAGATTCTAGCGGGTCATCGAGTGGTTGACCAGTCTCACGCTGTATCATGACAGTCAGTTTTCGACTTTCTCTACTGAGGTGCTCGCCTGGCCGAACCGGGGCACAATCGCAGTAGTTCTCCTGGTGCCGCGTTAGCTGATAGAGCGGAATGTAAGGCAGCAAAACACAAGAGCCGGGCAAACCCAACATTTGACCAAAGACATGATTCGGAGCTGATGCATATAAGGCCTAACTCGAGACGCCGAACACTCCCTTAGGTATTCGGTGTTTATGAAAACGGGCCGAACAACGCCCTTGGTAATAAGCCCCTGGTGTCCAGGTACGAGCAAAATTCTGACGTGGCCTATGCCAAAACGCCAGCCTCCTCCTTTGTTATAGTAATAAACCAGGGGGTGTGTATCAACAAGAGACAGTAAAAAAGGTTTACGCATGGTCTTAGTCTGAAAAGAATCCTTGCAACGGGTCCCTGCTGCACGTCTGTGCCCCTGTCTCCGTTGTGCCGTATCCTAGACGGGTGTCGCACGGTGTTCATCTGTAAAAGAGAGGAACTTAGTTGAAAAAGATCGTGCGAAGATGTACGTTATATTAAAATAAACAAAGTACGTTTCAAAAGATAAATAAAATTGAGCTTTATTGACTTTTTTTGTATATGCGCGGAGCCCCTAGTGTGAGGGTGTGCGGCTGGTAAGCCCCTGTATGTTTACGCCGGACTCGTCTAACCGTGTCCGGGGTCTGAACGACCTGTTTGGGTGCTTGAATTAGTGAGGCCGGTTTAGTGTGTGGCTGTCGAGGCAGTCACACAATCTTCCGCGCTCGAGGAACACTCGATATTTCCCTTTAAGGAGATGATGCCTCGTGGACCGGGCATTTTAAGTGTGAGGGATGCATAATGCGGTATTGCGTTAAAGCGGGCGAAAGCTTCGCGCCCCAGTAGTGCTTGATAGCTACTTGTAAATGGGGTGAGGTGGATGGTTAACTTTTCGCGGCGGAAGTTTTCGGGTGAGCCGAACACAACTTCTAGCAATAGAGAGCCCGTACAATGGGCATATCGGCCTGGCATTACCCCTTGAAAGGAAGTTTTGCTATGGCGAATTTTGGTTGGGTCTATCCCCATTTTGCGGATTGTGTCCTGATATAGCAGGTTTAGATCACTGCCGATGTCCATTAGGACTTGTGTGAATTGGAGTCCGTCAATTATCGGATCTAGTATCAAGGCAGTCCATCCTGCGTTCCGGATACTTCTAGAGTAATCCTGATGGTCGAAGGTGATTGGTTTTGACAACCAACAGCGGGACTCCTCTAGGATAGGCCGTACGACGCGTATATCTATGGGCGCTGTTTTGTTTTTCCCTTTTGTCACGTAAAGTGAGTTTACTGTTTTGACTTCTTGTGGGAAATTCTTTTGTTTTCCGGTGATCTGCTTGTGGGGTTCGTCATCGTCCTCGCTTTGTATGTCGAGCCCCTTGTGTTCGGCATTGAGTTTGCCAGACTGCTTGAAGACCCAACAATCTCTGTGGGTATGATTTGCAGGCTTCCCGGGGGTACTGTGGATTTGGCCTACCTTGTCCAAGATCTTGTTTAAGTTAGATAGCTCGTCCCTGTTGTCCGTAGGGGGCGGTTTTTTATGATTCTGCCGTGAGCTTTTGAATCCGGTGTTGACTGCCGTGCTCTTCGGGCTGTTGCCCTTGGTTCGGCACTGGTCCTTGCTTTGTCGCTGTTTCCCGTTTCCATCCCTGACTTTGGATGTACTTGGGTCGCTGGTACTACATCTTGCCAGCCAACTATCCTCTCCCGCGCAAAAGCGGATCATGATGCTTGTTAGTGTGGCCATTGTTCTTGGCTTTTCTTGGCCGAGGTGTCTGGCGAGCCATTCGTCTCGGACGTTGTGTTTGAAAGCTGCTAAGGCTTCGGCGTCCGGACAGTCGACTATTTGGTTCTTTTTAGTGAGGAATCCGTTCCAGAATTTTCAGGCTGACACTCCGGGTTGTTGAGTTATGTGACTTAAATCGTATGCATCCGGAGGTTGGACATAAGTCCCTTGAAAGTTTGCCCGAAAAGCATCCTCGAGCTCTTCCCAATTTCCAATGGTGTTTACGGGGAGGCTTTTGAGCCAATGCCGGGCTGGCCCTTTGAGCTTGAGGGGTAAGTATTTTATGGCATGGAGGTCATCTCCTCTAGCCATGTGTATGTGGAGGATGTAATCCTCAATCCAGACTCCAGGGTCTATTGTTCCGTCGTATGCCTCTATGTTTACAGGCTTGAATCCCGCTGGAAATTCATGATCCAGAACCTCATCGGTGAAACATAGGGGATGTGCAGCACCCCTGTATTTGGGTGTACCGTAATATTCGGATACTTGACGTATTGCATTGCTTACTAGAGCTTGCTTTCTTGGCCCGTAGATGGATCTAACTGGGGCATCTTTTTGATGCGAATCCGTGTGCGGATCGCGTGCCGGCTTGTATGCGGCGCCGTTTGCTGCTCTATGTTTGCCATGGGGTCGTCTATCCGACCGGGTGGTCTCCTTGTTCTTTGATTGCGGTGGCTCTACGGCCTCCTCGTCAAATTCTGGCAGTAGCTTTCGCTTCGGGTAGCTCTTTGTTCGGCGACTGTCGCCGTATTTGTCCGCTTTTTGAGGGGATGATCCTGCGTGTCGTCCCGTTGTTCCTCGTCGTTGCTTCCTTTAGGTGTATCCACCATGTATACATCGTGAGATGAGGTGGGTTTCCAGTGCCTTATGGGTGCTGGTTCATGCATATCTCCTACATCGTCGTCCATATCGTTGATGTCTTTGGGGTCGAAATTGAGCACGTCGTTTAAACTTTCGATAGTGGCTACGAAGTGGGTGGTGAGTGGGCTTTGAATTTCTTCGCTGTCCGCGTCCCATCCTTCCTGACTCTAGTCCGGCCAGGGTTCTCCTGATAAAGAGAGAGACTTTAGTGAATTTAGGATGTCGCCAAAGGGCGAGTGCTCGAAGATGTCTGCGGCAGTGAATTCCATGGCTGGCGCCCAATCGGATTCGATTGGCAGGGGCGCGGGAGGTTCGGAGTCCGGAGAGGAGTCCGACACCTTGGAGTCACGAGCTTCACAAAGGATAGGGTTGGCGTTCGGCTCAATCGCCATAGAGATAGCAGCCCCCGAGGCGGTGTCCAGCCACCGATCCTTGATCGACGCAGTCGGCTCCGAGCTAAGGGTCGGAGTGGACGCTTGTGCTGCCTCCAGGGCACTGTCCAGCAGCAGAGCTAGATCATGCCCATCGTGAAAGTGCGGCGCGCTTGGCTGTGGCTCGAACCTGTCGAAGATCAAGTCTCCGCGGACGTCATCCGTATAGTTCAAACTTCCAAATCTGACCTGATGGCCAGGGGCGTAGCTTTCAATCTGCTCTAGATGGCCAGGCGAATTGGCCCGCAGTGCAAAGCCACCGAATACGAAGATCTGTCCGGGGAGAAAAGTCTCACCCTTGACCGCATCGTTGGTCACGATCGAAGGAGCCATCGGGCCTAAAGAAGACGACACAGAGGAACTCTCAATGAAAGCACCAATGTCGGTGTCAAAACCAGCAGATCTCGGGTAGGGGGTCCCGAACTGTGCGTCTAGGCGGATGGTAACAGGAGACAAGGGACACGATGTTTTTACCCAGGTTCGGGCCCTCTCGATGGAGGTAAAACCCTACTCCTGCTTGATTGATATTGATGATATGGGTAGTACAAGAGTAGATATACCACAAGATCAGAGAGGCTAAACCCTAGAAGCTAGCCTATGGTATGATTGTTGTTCGTCCTACGGACTAAAACCCTCCGGTTTATATATGCACCGAAGAGGGTTAGGGTTACACAGAGTCGGTTACGATGGTAGGAGATCTACATATTCGTATCACCAAGCTTGCCTTCCACGCCAAGGAAAGTCCCATCCGGACACGGGACGAAGTCTTCAATCTTGTATCTTCATAGTCCAGGAGTCCGGCCGAAGATGATAGTTCGGCTATCCAGACACCCCCTAGTCCAGGACTCCCTCAGTCATCTTTTGATCTTGTTGGCTAGTCCGATTCAGACTATGTCGGTGACAAGGTTGATAGAAAGTCCACTTCGGGTACTTGTCAATTTCTTGGTAGATCCCCTGTGTCTCGGTCCTCCAAGAAACAAAACTCGGTATCCTTATCAACTGCCAAAGTAGAATACATTGCCGCCGGATCATGCTGTGCTCAATTATTTTGGATGACCCAAACCCTTAAGGATTATGAGATACATGTGAAACATGTTCCATTGCTTTGTGATAATGAAAGTGCTATTAAGATTGCTCACAAACCTGCGCAACATTCTATGCATATTGATGTTTGTCATTTAGGGAGTCCTGGATTATGAGGTCCTCAGAGAGCCGACCTATGTGACATGGGCCGGACTGACGGGCCGTGAAGATACAGAACCAAAGGCCTTCTCCCATGTTCGGATGGGACTCTCCTTTGCGTGGACGGCAAGCTTAGCATCCGGATGTGTAGTTTCCTTCCTTTGTTAACCGACTTTGTATAACCCTAGCCTCCTCTGATGTCTATATAAATCAGAGGGTTTAGTCCTTTGGGCAATCACAATCATACAGGCTAGACATCTAGGGTTTATCTATTACGATCTCGAGGTAGATCAACTCTTGTAACCCATATACTCATCAAAGTCAATCAAGCAGGAAGTAGGCTATTACCTCCATTAAGAGGGCCCGAACCTGGCTAAACATCATGTCCCGTGTCTCCTGCTACCTTCAATCCTCAAACGTACAGTTCGGGACCCCCCACCCGAGATCTGCCAGTTTTGACACCGACATTCGTGCTTTCATTGAGAGTCCCTCTGTGCTGTCGACAGAAGGATTGATGGCTCCCCTTGTCATCAGGGCATCATCACTTCCGTAGAAGCCCTAGCTTTAGGGCAACCCCTCTGGCTCAGCAGCTTCATCATGGGTGCTCGCCCGACCCTTAAGAGAGAAGCAGCCCAACTTGTCGCCAAAAATCGCCTCTGCGTCGGCCCTGAATAATCCGACAAGATGGATCCGACAGATGTATCAGCATTAAACGAACTGCTAGATCGCGTCGCCGCCCTGGTGGTTGTAACCGACAATGATCGGATTGGGCTTAAACCCGACCAGAGAGAAATCAGATCTCCGCTGATCACCCTCATGTGGCAATCATGGAGGAACAAGCCGACAATAACCCTTCTCCTACGTTGAGAACAAAATACGTTCGGGTTTCCAATCCCGGGGAACCGGACTCCTGTATTCTGGAAGAAACTTCTTGTCCTCTGAACATGGAATCGGGCGCTGAGCCTACAAATGTGCCGGATGCTCCGGAGCCCAGGCCTGTAACCTCAGAAATTCTTCAGAATCTAGACTTTTCAGTGGGTCAGGGTTTGGATTTGAGCCCGCCCCACCCACCACAAGCAATATTCCCCAAGCAACTCCGGTCCTCCGGCCAAATGCAATTTAATGTATGTGCGGGAGCAGCCTCAGGAAATAGTCCACCACTTTTGGGCTAGATTCTTACATGTTAAAAATAAGATCAAGGATTGCTGTGACGACGACACAATCTCGGTATTTTACAACAATTGCACCGATAAGGGAATCCTTAATGCCCTCAATCTCCATTGCGTCATGCACTTTGCCGATATGGCACACATAGTAAAGAAGTACTACGCAATGGAAAGCGCCTGGAAAACCCAGACAGCCCGTTGGGAACCGCAGGCCTTTAGGCCATCTCCCGAACGGGCAAAGAGGATGCACCACTGCGGAGCACCTAATCATCATCCCATGGACAAGAAAATTAAACCCATTACAGGGCATAGAACTGTCCTCGAGGAATGGCTCGACAAACCCTATAAAATTCACATGACGCCGAACAACGAACCAATGCATAACCTTCGAGCATGTTGGATACTCCAGTAGGTGGCCAAGAGCGGCGAGGGTATCCTCACTAACAAAACTCCAGAGAACTACTCTTCATAGGACAATGATCCCAAAGTATTCACGGTCTTCGAGACCTTTTCTTCAAATAATTAGCGCAAAAGGGCGCTCCGCGACCTCGCCGAAGTCTGCCATGTGGCAGCAGTAAGTCCTTGGAATGACACGGCGATCACTTTCAACGCCGATGACGAACCAAGAGCCCGCTCAGTCCGGGCACCAGCCGCTTTGGTCCTAAACCCAATCATAGACGGCTTTCGGCCCATTAAAGTGCTCATGGACGGCGGTAGCAGACTGAACCTCATCTACGAGGACACGCTCAATAAAATGCAAATGGACAGGAGTCGCATTGAGCAAAGTAACACAACCTTTCATGGTATTATCCCTAGTCGGGAAGCCAGATGCTCGGGAAAAATCAAACTTGACGTGGTATTCAGCATGCCAGAGAACTACAGGTCCGAAGAGTTACTCTTCCATGTGGCACCATTCAACAGCGGGTATCATGCTTTGCTGGGGCGAGGCGCATTCACGCGCTTCCAAGCCATACCCCATTATGGGTATATGAAGCTCAAAATGCCCGGGCCCAACAGAATTATCACTATCACCAGTGATCCGGACATAGCACTCCACGCCAAAAAGAAAACCGCCTCTCTGGCCCTTGAGGCATTATCCGAGGTCCTCGCGGCCGAGGAATTGACCACTCTACATTCTACAGTAGATAGGGACGATGTAATCCTCGATAAGAGACCCAAATCTACTTCCTTCAAGCCAGCAGACGAAATAGTCAAACTTCAAGTCCACCCGACGAACCCCAAGAAAGAAGCTTCCATTGGGGCATAGCTGGATCCGACGGTGGACACTGCATTACGCGCATTCCTGCGTGAGAAATGGGACATTTTTTCCTGGCACCCTTCAGACATGCCAGGTATCCCACGGAGACTGGCCGACCATAGTCTCAATATACTGAAAGGATACAAACCAGTCAAGCAAACTCTGGGCTGATTCTCCAAACCCAAACGATAGGCTATGGGGGAGGAGCTAGCCAGGCTACTCGAAGCCAGGTTTATAAGAGAGATCAAACATCCGGACTGGCTAGCAAACATGGTCATGGTACCTAAGAAGGATAAATCCTGGTGCCTGTGTGTCAATTTCAAAGACCTTAATAAGGCTTGCCCTAAGGACCCCTTCCCACTACCTCGAATTGACCAGATTATTGACGCAACCGCGGGAAACGATTCCTTGTGCTTCCTTGACGCATACTACAGATACTATAAAATTAAGATGAATGAATCCGACCAAGACGCCACGACGTTCATCATTCTGTATGGGCCCTTATGCTTCCACACTATGCTTTTCGGGCTCAAGAACGTCGGCGCAACCTACCAACGCATGATTCAAACATGCCTGGAAAAGGAGATCGGCAAAACTGTGGAGGAATATGTAGATGACGTAGTCATCAAAACCAAACATGTCCATTCATTGGTAGATGATTTACGCCTTACATTCGACAACCTCCAAGCATATGACATATGGCTCAATCTGGAAAAATGTGTTTTCAGCGTTCCAGCCGGGAAGCTGCTTGGGTTCATTGTCTCCAATAGAGGAATCAAAGCAAACCCCGCTAAAATCCAAGCCCTGTCACAATTGGAAACACCAACAGACCTCAAGCAGGTCCAAAAGTTAGTTGGGCGCGTGGTAGCTTTAAGCCGTTTTATCTCCAGACTAGGGGAAAAGGCATTGCCATTATATCGCTTGCTCCGTCGCACTGACCACTTCATGTGGACGGACGCTGCCACAACCGGGCCTGGGCTGGAAGAAATAAAAGCTCTGTTGACAAGTAACCCAATCCTGGCTGCACCAAACGTCGGCGAACCGATGCTTCTCTACATATCTGCAACTCACCAGGTGGTGAGTGCGGTGCTCGTCGTCGAACGAGATGAGGAAGGACATAAATTCCCACTTCAAAAACCAGTATATTATGTATCGAAGGTCCTTACACCATGTAAATCCCGATACCTGCATTATCAAAAGATAGCATGTGCGGTCTTTATGGCATCCCGCAAGCTGCGACACTACTTTCAAGAGTGCTCGATCACGGTGGCTTTCAAAGTACCACTTAACGATATTATAAACAATCGGGATGCCATCGGCCGGATTGCCAAATGAACCATTGAGCTCTTACCATTTGATATAATTTACAAGCCACACCGAGCTATCAAATCTCAGGTGTTGGTTGACTTTGTTGCCGAATGGACAGAAGCCGAACTCCCTAAAGAATAGGACGCATATTCCAACTGGGTGATGCACTTCAACGACTCTAAAATGTTAGCCGGATTGGGGGCTGGTGTCGTCTTGACATCCCCCACAGGAGACACAATCCATTATGTGCTCCAAATACTGTATACAGACTCTAACAATGCAGCCGAATATGAGGCCCTGTTACACGGTCTCCGGATGGCCTTCTCCATGGGCATACAATGCCTCGAAGTACGCAGGGACTCAAACCTCACAATATCTCAGATAAACGGAGACTTTGACGCAAAAGATTCGAAGATGGCGGCTTACCGCAATGTTGTACTCAAAATATCAGCTCGATTTGAAGGGCTCGAGGTTCATCATATGGGTCGAGAGAGTAATGAAGCTGCGTACATACTTGACCGCATGGGCGCCAAGCGTGACCCCATCCCGCCCAACACCTTCGTGGAGCGGCTCTTCAAGCCATCTGTCGTGTGGCAGGACGATAGCAGCAACACCATTCCAGTACCGATCATACCCCCAGATTCTGAACACAGTCCTAATATCATCAGGGGTTCGGACACCAAAGTAACACCATCGGCTCATGAAATCATGGCTGTAATCGCCCCATAGACCGAACCATTCCTCGCCTACCTAACTAGGAATGAGCTCCCTGATGACCAGACGGAGGCCCATCGCATTGTTTGAGGCTCGAATGCCTACAAGGTCCATGAGGGGGAACTGTACAAGAAAAGTACCACCGGATTACTCCAAAGGTGTATCTCCAAAGAAGAAGGACGGCAACTCTTGGCTGAAATACACGCCAGTCTTGGTGGCCATCATGCCACAGCTCAGGCCCTTGTAAGTAAGGCCTTCCGTATGGGTTTCTTTTGGCCCACAGACTGAGCAGACGCACAAGACCACGTACAACAATGCGTTGGATGCCAGCTTTTCGCCAATCAAAGCCATATGCCGTGCACTGCCTTACGAACAATCCCCATTACATGGCCTTCTGCGGTCTGGGAGCTGGACATGGTCGGACCCCTTAAAGGGGGAAGCCATAAGAAGAAATATTTACTGGTTATGGTCGACAAGTTCACTAAGTGGATAGAAGCCAAACCAGTCAAAACGGCCGAAGCCGGACCGGTTATAGACTTCATATCCAGTGTTGTACACTGTTCTTGTGTCCCGCATAGTATCATTATTGACAACGGTTCTAACTTTACGGCTGATGAGGTGAAAACCTGGTGCGCTAATTTGGGCATCAAGCTCGATTACGCCTCCATATGTCACCCTCAGACAAACGTTCAGGTCGAACGGGCTAATGGCTTGATAATGAGCGGCATTAAACCTTGACTAGTGCGATCCCTGCGTGAATGAGACAAGCACTAGGTTGAAGAACTCGATTCTGTACTCTGGGGGCTATGTACCATGCCCAATCGCACGATCGGATACACACCTTTTTTTCATGGTGTAGGGCGCCGAGGCAGTATTGCCTTGCGACATTATTCATGACTCACCTTGAGTGCGCATGTATGAAGAGAGAGAGGCCAAGCTTGACCGGCAGGACAATATGGATGGCTTGGAGGACGAGTGCGACGTCGCGAAGGCCCGTTCCGCATTTTACCAACAGCAAGCTCGGCGATATCAAAGCAGGGAAGTATGGGCAAAGACTTATAATGTCGGTGAACTCATCCTATGCCTACTAGAAAAGAAAAAGGACAAGCTCAAGCCCAAATGGGAGGGTCCCTTCATCATAGATGAAGTTCTCACT